>NC_070583.1:2430000-2465000 GCF_027409825.1 Scomber japonicus | reverse complement strand
AATATTATAACTTTATTCTGTTAATATTATAACTTTATTCTGTTAATATTATAACTCTGTTAATATTATAACTCTGTTAATATTATAACTTTATTCTGTTAATATTATAACTTTATTCTGTTAATATTATAACTGTTAATATTATAACTTTATTCTGTTAATATTATAACTTTATTCTGTTAATATTATAACTTTATTCTGTTAATATTATAACTTTATTCTGTTAATATTATAACTCTGTTAATATTATAACTTTATTCTGTTAATATTATAACTCTGTTAATATTATAACTCTGTTAATATTATAACTTTATTCTGTTAATATTATAACTTTATTCTGTTAATATTATAACTTTATTCTGTTAATATTATAACTTTATTCTGTTAATATTATAACTCTGTTAATATTATAACTTTATTCTGTTAATATTATAACTCTGTTAATATTATAACTCTGTTAATATTATAACTTTATTCTGTTAATATTATAACTCTGTTAATATTATAACTTTATTCTGTTAATATTATAACTTTATTCTGTTAATATTATAACTTTATTCTGTTAATATTATAACTCTGTTAATATTATAACTTTATTCTGTTAATATTATAACTTTATTCTGTTAATATTATAACTTTATTCTGTTTATATTATAACTTTATTCTGTTAATATTATAACTTTATTCTGTTCATATTATAACTCTGTTAATATTATAACTTTATTCTGTTAATATTATAACTTTATTCTGTTAATATTATAACTCTGTTAATATTATAACTTTATTCTGTTAATATTATAACTCTGTTAATATTATAACTCTGTTAATATTATAACTTTATTCTGTTAATATTATAACTCTGTTAATATTATAACTTTATTCTGTTAATATTATAACATTATTCTGTTAATATTATAACTCTGTTAATATTATAACTTTATTCTGTTAATATTATAACTTTATTCTGTTAATATTATAACTTTATTCTGTTAATATTATAACTTTATTCTGTTTATATTATAACTCTGTTAATATTATAACTTTATTCTGTTAATATTATAACTTTATTCTGTTAATATTATAACTTTATTCTGTTTATATTATAACTCTGTTAATATTATAACTTTATTCTGTTTATATTATAACTCTGTTAATATTATAACTTTATTCTGTTAATATTATAACTTTATTCTGTTCATATTATAACTCTGTTAATATTATAACTTTATTCTGTTCATATTATAACTCTGTTAATATTATAACTCTGTTAATATTATAACTTTATTCTGTTAATATTATAACTCTGTTAATATTATAACTCTGTTAATATTATAACTTTATTCTTTATTCTGTTAATATTATAACTCTGTTAATATTATAACTCTGTTAATATTATAACTTTATTCTGTTAATATTATAACTTTATTCTGTTAATATTATAACTTTATTCTGTTAATATTATAACTCTGTTAATATTATAACTCTGTTAATATTATAACTTTATTCTTTATTCTGTTAATATTATAACTCTGTTAATATTATAACTCTGTTAATATTATAACTTTATTCTGTTAATATTATAACTTTATTCTGTTAATATTATAACTCTGTTAATATTATAACTTTATTCTGTTAATATTATAACTCTGTTAATATTATAACTTTATTCTGTTAATATTATAACTTTATTCTGTTAATATTATAACTCTGTTAATATTATAACTCTGTTAATATTATAACTTTATTCTGTTAATATTATAACTCTGTTAATATTATAACTCTGTTAATATTATAACTTTATTCTGTTAATATTATAACTCTGTTAATATTATAACTTTATTCTGTTAATATTATAACTTTATTCTGTTAATATTATAACTCTGTTAATATTATAACTCTGTTAATATTATAACTTTATTCTGTTAATATTATAACTCTGTTAATATTATAACTCTGTTAATATTATAACTTTATTCTGTTAATATTATAACTTTATTCTGTTAATATTATAACTCTGTTAATATTATAACTTTATTCTGTTAATATTATAACTTTATTCTGTTAATATTATAACTTTATTCTGTTAATATTATAACTTTATTCTGTTAATATTATAACTTTATTCTGTTAATATTATGCCAGATTAATATTTTCAGTTATTTTTATTGAAGGCCATGCACTGCATTTATAGTTTATTATGATCGCTCGCCCATGACGTGTATACTCACTATGTGACAACTGTTATTTGACGGGGAGTTAACTATCATTCAAATTTGATGTGTGTGTGTGTCTGTGTGTGTGTGTGTGTGTGTGTGTGTGTGTCGGTTTATGACTGTCAGTGATGTGCCTGAAATAGCCATGTTTACAGCCACTAATGTTAACTTTAGCACCGACAAACACATACTAGTGGTAATTTAAATATCGGTTCATGGGATTTATTAATGTATGACTCATAATATGATTTTATCTACTATATATATATATATCATAATATCCTACTGCACTTACACTGCTGCTATTACGGTAATAAGTCTTATCTGCTGGGAGGACATGAGTGCTGTCATGCTTTGTTAAATTAGCTTCATTAAATACATTTGCCTTTCCTATGCAGACTTTGTTCTTAGTCTTATTCAATTATAAATATTATACACCCAAGTATGTTAAAACTTATTTAAAATACTCCACTGTGTAATGAAGCAATAAAGCCCATTTCAATATATTATACAGTAATATATGTTAGAAAAATAATATTGTTGCTATTTGTTATTGCTAGCTGAGTGCTAATACTTGTGAATGATTGACTGCCACCCTGCTACCTATGGACACAGGCATTACATGTTATAGGTGTGTAATATTGCTGCTCATATTTTTGGTAGCTATCTAACTCATTTACATTTGTCTTTTAATTCCAGTTTGATCAAAGTTTTGAGCGGTTTTGCTGCTTCCTGAGCTTGACTTGCGTTGGATTGCCTCACCTCACCTCACCTGACCTCACCTCATCTCACCTCACCTTACTTCACTTCACCTCACTTCACCTCACCTCACCTCACTTCACCTCACCTCACCTGACCTCACCTCACCTCACCTCACCTCACCTCACTTCACCTCACCTCACCTCACCTCACCTCACCTCACCTCACCTTACTTCACTTCACCTCACCTCACTTCACCTCACCTCACCTCACCTCACCTCACCTCACCTCACTTCACCTCACCTCACCTCACCTCACCTCACCTCACTTCACCTCACCTCACTTCACCTCACCTTACTTCACCTCACCTTACTTCACCTCACCTCACCTCACCTCACCTCACTTCACCTCACCTTACTTCACCTCACCTTACTTCACCTCACCTCACCTCACCTCACCTTACTTCACCTCACCTCACCTCACCTTACTTCACCTCACCTCACCTCACCTTACTTCACCTCACCTCACCTCACCTCACCTTACTTCACCTCACCTCACCTCACTTCACCTCACTTCACTTCACCTCACTTCACTTCACTTCACCTCACCTCACTTCACCTCACCTCACTTCACCTGACTTCACTTAACCTCACCTCATTGTTGATATTTTTCTGATTAATTTCTATTTTAGATTTCATATATTGAGGATCAATTGTTTAGGTTAGGGTTTAGTTTAGGCTTAACGCCCTTTTGTTTGGAGGGATTTGTTTTGTGTGTAGTGTTTTTCAGGATGCCGCGGAAGGGAAGGCGATCCCAGGCCCAGAAGCAGCGCTGGAGCACGGTCCAGGACCCTGACCGCCCCCCCTGCACCCTCTCTCCAGTCAACAACGTATGTATGACCAGAAATGAAACACACACTCATTAAAATGACTCATAGACTCTTCACTGAGACACGTTTACACCATCCGTACCATGTTAAGTTAAATCTGTTTATCATTTGTCATCAGGTGGTTGGAGCCACCCTGCCAGCCAGACCGTTCTGGGGTGAGGATGAAGTGCGTGCGGAGTTTTATGCACGTGAGTATTCAGCTGTTTTATTTGTTTTTATGTATTTGTGTTTACTATACACTTCTGCTAAGAGCTCAATGCCAATAAAGGGTTAGTCATTATTACTCATTAATCTTATGTTCCATCCTTTTCTAAACAGGCCGTGGCACCGGGAGGCGCCACAAAGTGTTGAAATGGCCAGTTTCCCTCGTCACTGGGCGCAGCCACAAGCTGACCATCCCGCCTGAGTCTCCTGACAAGAAGGTATTATTGTTGTCCATTGTTGGAAGAGAATAATTGATCGTATGTCTTCTTGGTTTTTTTACACTGTATTTATTTTTGCAGTTTGTTCTGATTGTCGGGGACTCCCATCTACGCGCTATTGTAGATGGCATTGTCCCGATGCCAAAGTCCGACACCCTCTGCTTTGGCCTCATGTCGACTCCGGGAGCCAGTGCGTCTCAGATCCGTACTGAGGTTCTACACGCCGTAGTTCCTCGTACTCCTGAGGCCGTCTGTGTGCTGGCTCCCAGCAACAACCTGACTGCCAGCAGGACCGTCGATGAGGCTGCCATCGACTTCGCCAACCTCCTGCAGTCCGTTGGCAACCGCTGGCCTAAGGTAAGCTTTTCTTTCATATCTTATTATTGTTGATTTGGTGTTTTAATGATATTGACTGTGTGGGATTTTTAGTAAAAGAGTAGTCTTTTTATTAATGATCAGGTTTTGTTTTGTTTTCTTCAGGTTTTTGTCGTCGACTTCCCTCCCCGCCTGACTTGTGACCTCGACTACCAGGATCACATGCGTCAGGCATATCGCCGTGTGGCTGCTCGTATGGGTATGTGGAAAAATTTAAGTTTCATACTAATTGAGAAAATATCTATTGCATAAAAAGCAATTCATATAAAGTCACAATACAGTATATCATGATGACTCATGCTTTTGTCCCTCTTTTTCAAGGCGTGAGGTACTTCTTTAGAGCTACGGAGGACTTCCCCACGAGCAATTTGGCGTTGTGGAGCAAGGATGGTGTAAGTACAATATCTGTGTGTGAAACTAAAGTCTGATTTGTAGTTCTTTGTTGTTGCCATTAAGACTTCAGTACATGGCAGACGCTAACTGAAAGTAAAACTTTTTTGTTTTTTTCTTTTCTTATTTTTGCAGGTCCACCTGAGTGATAGTGAGGGGATGGCTATCCTCGCTCGGTTGCTCTCCTCTGCTGCTACAGAGCAACTGAGGACACCACCAGCCCCGCGGGTCTCTCCCAGGCCGTCACCTCCAGTTAGGAAGGTCCTTCCTAAACTGGTTGTGAGGGAGAGTTCCCCTGCTCCACCTGCACCTGACCCCTCTCAGTGGAGAACCGTTGGTCAGGGCGGCAAGGTAATTGATGCATATTATAATGTGTGATGTGATTATAAAATGTTGAATGTGATGTTTGTGAAACGTTTTATGTAGGTTACAATGGTTTAATACGATGTGATGCTTTTTGTCATTGCAGACGAGCCAGCCTGGGGAACCACCCCTGTCCAGTGGTTCACCTGAGCCCAGGATGGCTCAACCGCAGGTTTGTCATTCCTTTCTGGATTTCTATTATTACTTTAGGATGTGTTATTCTTTGGGTTGTGTTTCGGACAGGCATGATTGTAATCAGAACGCTTTGTGTTTTGTGTTTTTACAGGAGGAGGAGTGCTTCTTGCCACTGAACCCCGTCTGGTTCAGCAGCACCGCCCTACGTGCTATGGAAGAAGTCTCTCCTTCTCACCTGTCTTGCCTGGCGGACTTCAAGCCCTCTCCTAAGCCCAAGAAGGTCAGTTTCAAACTTGTATCTCTGGACGCTTTTATCTAGAGTCTTATCTTTACTGAACGTTAATGTTACGTATATAATGTAAATATTTAAAATGTTATATAAACTATAATAATAGTCTTTAAGTGAACTCTGCTATCCATAGATATAATTGTAATGTATATTGTTGTGTAACTATAGCGATGTTACTTAAAGTATTTGTTTTTATGTTTTATTTGAAGTCAAAGGTTGCGTCCCGGTCCCGAGCCAAGAGCCGACCTCCTCGTCGCCGCCGTTCTCCAGTGAACAAGGTATGTTACTACTTATGACAACTGACACATGCTGGGGATTTGTAGCTCACTCACTTCAGAAAGTTTAATATTAGGGTTCCCACAGGTCCTTAAAATACTGGAAAGACTTTGAAAAAATCCAGGCTTTGGAAAGTGTTTGAAAATAAGAGACAAAGGTCATTAAAAGTGCTTGAATATATACTTTACCCAAGTTGTGTGATTAATGTTTATACTGATTAACGCTGCTTGCATTGGATCACCATATGGTCCTTGAATTTGTGGGAATTGGACCTGGAAAGTCCTTGAAAGGTCCTTGAATTTGATGTTAACCAAAGAGTGTGAACCCTGTAATATGTATGTTATATATTCTCAGACGGTTGGAACACCCCCAGCCAGATTGTCCTGGAGTTCGGACGAGGGCGCACCTTTAGGCCCAGCCTCCTCTGCTGTGACGGTATGTCGTCCCCCCTCTTCTATCCATTTATAATTTGTTAATAGTGCTAATGTTTGCCAAAGGGTGCAATAATATTTATAATAATTATTTAGATGCTTTAACAGCAGCAGTACCACTATGCTTCCTCTCATATAACTTTATATCAAGAGTGCATTTTGTAATTTTAATGATTCAAGTTTAATTGATATTTTATTTGATGATGCAGATTACACTTAAAATACTTAAAATACATTTTCATTGGTAACAATGAAAGGCTTCCCCTTTGGTTGATACAATGTGATGCTTTTTGTCATTACAGGCTCACCAGCCTAGGGAACCTCGGGAGTCCACAGGTTCACCTCAGCCCAGGATGGCTCACCAGCAGGTTTGTTGTTATAATAATATTTAAATATAATATTCCTTTAGGATGTATTTATCATTCTTTGGTTTGTCTTTCTGACAGGACAGATTGTAATCAGAAGTCAACCTGTGTTTTGTTTTTCAGGAGGAGTGCTCCCCCCCGCTGAACACCGTCCGGTTCAGCAGTGTGGACTACATGCTTGCTCCTGAGCCTAACACGGTAAGTTACCTGACTCAGATTTCATCTGTATAACACTGAACATGCAGCTCTCTCATTTACAAAATACACAGCTAAATTGTCCACAGTTTAATTCACAATGTTTCCTCTCATCTATCATCAGCTGGTTGGATCACCTCTGACCAGAGTGTTCTGCTCAGATGAGACAGAAACCCCCTGCTGTTCCCCGCCTGCAAAAGTAAGGTTTAGTCCCTTTCAGTAACATGCATCATCTCACTAAACGTCTTCCTCCTACTAAAATGTTGCTGCTTTATGTATTCAGATGGCCAGAGGTCTGATGTCTTCACCAGATGGACAGGTCTGGACCATCAAGGATGCAGGCTGCCATTCTACTTTACCTGATGAGGTATATTAAGTCTCCACAATTGACTCACACTGAATATTTGCAGTACATTCAACTGCATCAAAACCAAACCTTACTTCATAGTAAATCTTTGCCATAATAACTAGCTCTTTCTCTGCAGATCATATTTATCTACAATCACGCATCACTACTTTTTATGTCCGTGTGGTTCTCCTCAATTCAAAAACATTAAAAGAGAATGACCAATTTTAGAATGAATGCAAAATGTAAATACAAGGTAGCTTGATTCATATGTGGAAATTTGTTAACAAAAGTAATTTGACATAATCTCACAAATTATTCTGACATTAATAATGGTGATGGAACAATTTTCTGAGTGTAATGATGGTGGTGAGTTTTTTACAAATCTTGAAATATCAGTGCTATGAAGACTCAGCATGTGAAAATCTCTTCATAAAGGTGGCTGTCCATAGGAAACTGATTGTCAAAACATGGATAGTTAAAGATATTGCTTAGCCTTGTCCGCTTACAAACGTTAGAAGGAGGTAACAGAGATTAACATTATGATTCATGATGATAGTAATAACAATATAACTGTCTGCTATGAAAGCAATTTGTATAACAATGATAAAATGATAAAAAATTACAACATTCCTTCATAAAATAATTTCAGGATTCCGTCATGGGACCAGGTCAGCGCATTCAATCCGTGAGGGCGTCTCATTCCCAGGGAGATAACAGGTATGGACTCTTTTCTCGCAACAGTCAGTGCACTTGCATGGCTCTCACCTTTCTGGCCTACCACAATGAGGGGTTGCATTTCGACACAATTTCCCTCGACAGAGTGCTGGAACAGGGAAATGCACTCTACGTCGGCGTTAAACGGCAGCTTTTGTTGGACGGAACATTCCAGAGTGACCATTTGACCATAGAGGAGATGCCCAAACAGGTCTTGACAGAGAGACATGTTTACAGTGTAAACATGAACGAGTCAGATCTGATGGTCGGTCGCCTGAGAGTGGAAGAAGACAGTGGTCTACTGTCCCTTGCCACACACCTGGAATGCCTGTCACAAGATGTCCGCCATGCTATCCTCTTGGTAACCCCGGAGTGCTTTGCGGTTTTCCGAACGACATCTGGACGCTATGGATTGTTTGATTCCCACTCAAGATCTGAGACAGGTTTGCCACAGCCTGGAGGAACTGCAATTATGCAGACCTTCAGTGACCTGACTGACTTGGCCCAGCACTTGGATGAGCTTTTCAAAGAACGTGGTCCACATGCAAGCTTTGAATTGATGCCCGTTTCCTTTCAAAGTGAGCATGGTTCAAGTGAGACCCCTGGGCAGTCAGTGGATGTACAGATGAGTGTGGATGCCAACAACCCAACTGATGATCAACAACCAGAGTATTTGGACTTCAATCAAGCAGTCAACATCACACATCGTACTCAAAAAGCAACGCAGGATATTTCAAAACTAAGCAAGGGAAAGCGAAGGAGAGCGATGCGTAAAGGAAGTGTAAAACCTGGAAGCACGAGAACAAGTAAAAGCCAATATGAGAAGAGGAAATATGCCAGCAGTACAGAATTTCGGATGAAAAAAATGCAGGCAATGAAAAACAAGTATGCACAGGACCGTCATCATCGAAATCAGAAGAAGGAATACATCACAAGACGATACAACACGGATCCTACTTTTCAGAGCAGGCAGAAAATGTACCTGAGGAAGAGGTACAACACCGATGCTGCTTTTCAGGTCAGACAGAAAATGTACCTGAGGAAGAGATACAACACCGATGCTGCTTTTCAGGTCAGACAGAAAATGTACCTGAGGGAGCGGTACAGCACCGATCCTGCTTTTCAGGTCAGACACAAAATGTACCTGAGAACGAAGTACCACCACAACCCAGAATTCAGGCTGCATCATATACAACGCTGCAGTCAGAATAAAAAGGATAGACTGGCCAGAAATGTCGTCCTTCGTATTCGTCACAAGTTGCAGTGTGCAATGAGAATACGGAGGAAATATAGAGACATTGAGAGCCACCACCCGGAAACTCCACAGCCTGCAGTCAATCCTGGAATGCAAGCTGCTATAGCTTCATTTCGGCATAGGATTCGACGTGGACCCACCCATGCTTGCACAGCGTGCCACAGAGCTCTCTTCCCGGATCAGGTGAAGAATTGCAACAGATCGAAATATGTTAAAAACCTTGGCGTGGTGGCTGCTTGCTTGACAGGTAAGTATATCCATGTCTGCGACGGTGAATGCTTAGCCCCTTGCACCGTACCACAAGACAGGATGCAGGAGTGGATCTGCCACACCTGCGACAGCCACTTGATGAGAGGACAGACGCCGCCCATTGCAGTCGCTAATAACCTGGAGCTAGCATCCATTCCCGCGGAGCTAGACAGGTTAAATGTCCTGGAAAGGCAGCTGATCGCGAAAATCTTGCCATTCGCGAAAATCGTCGCACTGCCGAAAGGACAGCAACGGGCAGTACATGGCGCTGTTGTGTGTGTACCATCAGAGATGGAAGCCACAGTTAACTCTCTGCCAAGGCCTAGCTCTGAAGCTCAGCTGTTGCAAGTGAAGCTGAAGAGGAACATCAAATTCAAGGGACATCAGCACTTCTACACAGTTGACATGAAGAATGTGCTAGCAGGACTCAGGAAATTGAAAGCAACGCATCCGGAATACAGCAACATAACCATAGACGAGGACGCTACATTTGAAAGTCTACATGGTGATCAGTCAGAAGAGGACAACACAGATGCTGCACAGCCTGAGGAACCGGAGGAAATGACAACCATGGCTAATGCAAGAGATCAAGAAAAGGAGGACCTTAGGCCTGGCCTGACATTGGACTCTTGCATGCAGCCTCCTGACATAGCACAGGAAGTGCTATCATATGGAGATGGAATATTCAGCGTCGCTCCTGCACAAGGAAACAAACCGGTCAGCTTCTTTGCCGTGCCAAAACTAGAAGCAATGGCCTTTCCTGTGCAGTTCCCAACTGGACACAACACGTTGGATGAGGTCAGGGAAATCAAATTGTCCCCAACCAAGTATTTCAACGCGAGGCTACTATGTGTGGATACCCGGTTTGCGAAGGACCAAACCTACCTGTTCTTCTCGCAATTTGTAACCGAGACACACATAGCTACTAACAGCATGTCGATCCAGACACGGAAGGGAAAGAAGAGGACCAAGGATGGACGGAAAATTTCTAATCAGATGCTCCAGGACAAAGAAGAGTTGGAGAAACTCATCCAAAATAAGGAAGCGACGCGTTTTATGCAACCCCTTAGAGGCACTCCGGCCTACTGGGAAAAAACGCTGAGAGACCTTCACGCCATGGTCAGACAGATAGGAAAGCCAACGTTTTTTATCACCTTTTCCGCTGCTGAAATGAGATGGCCTGAAGTAATTGAGGTCATAAAAGCGCAGCAAGGTGAGGAAGTGGACTTTTCGGACCTCGACTGGAATGAAAAATGCGAGATTCTCCGGAGCAACCCCGTCACTGTCATGCGCATGTTCGAGAAGAGAGTGGATGCGCTCATGACAGATCTGATCCTGTCACCTGCCCAGCCCATTGGGCCGGTGGAGGATTACTTTTATCGGGTGGAGTTTCAAGCAAGAGGAAGTCCACATATTCATATGCTGGTTTGGATCAAGGATGCACCAGTAATTGATGATGTAGAGGACGCGGTTCAGATGGAAAAACTCATCAACTTCATCGACCGCTACATCAGCTGCCAGATGCCGGACAAGGAAGCAGACCCCGAGCTCCACAAGACTGTGTCTGAAGTTCAGATTCACAGCCGGAACCATTCAAAATCGTGCAGGAAAGGAAATGTAGCCTGCAGATTTGGTTTCCCGAAGCTCCCCATGGAGAAAACTAGGATCACCTCCCCTCCCTGCGACCCCTCTGATGATGAAGACGACGACGAAGAAGAAAAAGATGGCCAGAAAAAGAAATGTGGCAAGGATTCCAAAAGGAAGTCCAAGAAGAAAGAAGAGCTTCAAAAATGGGCCAAGGACAAATTAAAACCGATGAGAGATTTTCTCATGGACCCAAAAGAAACATTCAAAGATTTGTCAGAGTTGCTGGCGAAATGCAACCTGACCCACCAGGACTATCTAGACTGCGTCGATGCCCTCACTTACGGAATGGTCGTCATGATGAAGCGTGACCCTAAGGACAGCTGGGTAAATGGATACAACGCTGATCTGCTGCGAGCTTGGAATGCGAACATGGACATACAGTATGTACTTGATGACTACAGTTGCATCATGTACATGATGTCCTATGTGTCTAAGCCGGAGCATGAGATGACGCAGTTCCTCAACACCGTCATTCGCGACGTGAAGGCATCGAATATTAACGAACGCGACGAAATGAAGAAGATCATGCAGGCATACGCGAAGCACAGGGAGGTCAGTGCTCAGGAATCTGTGGCACGAGTATGCAGCCTCCCACTTAAAAAGTGCACGCGTTCCGTCATTTTCATACAGACCGATGAGGATGGTATGAAAATGAGCCTGCCAATGAGCAAACTGATGACCATGCAGCCAGATGAAGTGGATGTGTGGATGCCAGGATTTCCGGAGAAGTATGCACACAGACCTGCAACACATGAATTTCAATTCATGTGTTTGGCTGATTTTGTGTCTCAGTACAGAGTTCTCTATGGACATCAAGTTGAAGGACCGAATGCCATTCCCCTCCAGAATGACAAGGGATTCATTCAGAAGAGGACGACGGGGAAACAGGCCATCATCCGGTTTACTCGCTTCTCGGAGAAGAAACAACCGGAAAAGTTTTATAGGCGGCTGTTAAAACTTTATTACCCTCACAGAGACGATTGTGAGCTGAAAAGTGGAGATAACAAATACGAGGAATTTTACAGATGTGGCCTTAACGGATCGGTAAAACGCATCGTAGATTTGTACAAAAAACTCTACGAGGGACAGGGAAAAGCTCTGGACAAAGCGTTGAAAAAAATTCAAGAGGAAGGACCGATCATCAACGCGTGGAACACGTTTGCGCCAGAGGTGGAAGTGGATCGTGTGGAGTGCATGGCAGAACTCCAAGAGGTAAACCCCCATGATGCCGGAGAACAAGACCAGGTGCCGGATTTTGAAATCCAGGGTAACTTCGGTGGAGCTATACCAGCCATCGAGGTACTGAAATTGAGCCCTGACTTTGTGAGGGGTATGTACCGAAGCCTCAATGAAATGCAAGCGTCGATTTTCTACACCGTGCGTGAATGGTGTTTGCGACGTGTCTGGGGTCACAATCCTGAACCCTTTCACTATTTTATCTCTGGAGGAGCTGGCTGTGGCAAATCCCACGTCATCAAGTCCGTGCATGAGGAGGCAACCAAGATTCTCCGCCAACTTCCCAGGTTTCGCAACGAAGCGGACATGTCCCAGCCTGCGGTGCTTCTTACGGCATTTACTGGTACTGCAGCTTTCAACATTTCTGGAAAAACGCTGCACTCCATTTTGAAACTGCCAAGAAGTCTGAAACCACCGTATCAAGGACTTGGGAATGCACTGGACGACGTGAGAGCGGCACTGTCCAACGCAGAGATATTGATTATCGACGAGATATCGATGGTTTCTAAGCAGCTGTTTGCCTATGTCCATTGGAGATTCCAACAGATCAAAGGCAACAGGAAACCATTTGGAGGGATGTCTGTCCTCGCGGTTGGCGACTTTTACCAGTTGCCACCTCTCGGCAGAGCCAAACCACTCTGCATTTGTGAGGACGATGTTCTTGATCTCTGGAGAGATTTCCAGATGGTCAATCTCACAGAGATCATGCGGCAGAAAGACGACCGTACTTTTGCCGAACTGTTGAACAGGATCAGGACAAAGAGAAGGACTGATCCTCTCAGCGACGACGACAGAGCTCTGCTCGCACAGGCCGTCGCTGAAACCAACGATTGTCCGGCTGATGCCCTCCACATCTTTGCGACGAATAAAGAGGTGGATGCGCACAACTCTGCGACTGTTGCCGCCCTCAACTTACAAGTTGAAGACATTCGGGCCGAGGACTACAAAAAAGACCCCCGAACAGGACGAATGGTCGTGATGGACCATATCATCAAGGGCAACAGAAGGGATTTGCCGGACAACATACAAGCTGCGTGTGGAGCACGGGTCATGGTCATTAGGAATCTGGATATAGAGGATGGCATGGTAAACGGGACTTTTGGAACGATTGCCAACATTGTCATGACCTCTGAAACAGACAGACCAAGGCCCGTGACGCTGATCGGACTTGAATTGGATAATCCCACAGCCGGTCAGAAATTACGCAAGAAGATTCGTGGACCAACGGACAACTTGGTGTACGTTGAAAAGTTTGAGGAAAACACCAGCATAAGAGGAGTGGTACGACGGCAGTTTCCAATGAAACTGGCCTTTGGCTGTACGGCGCACAAAGTGCAAGGTATGACTATGAAGTCTGCAGTGGTGTGTCTGAAGCGTGTGTTTGAACATGGCATGGCCTACGTCGCTCTTAGCCGGACAACTTCGCTTCAGGGTCTGAAGATCATCAACTTTGATGAGAAGAAGATTTATGCTGATCCAAGCATAACGGCAGCGATGGACAATAT
Source organism: Scomber japonicus (assembly GCF_027409825.1). Classification (NCBI taxonomy): domain Eukaryota; kingdom Metazoa; phylum Chordata; class Actinopteri; order Scombriformes; family Scombridae; genus Scomber; species Scomber japonicus. The sequence goes on along the minus strand of NC_070583.1, from coordinate 2,451,003 downwards.
GTGTCACGCTTCATTCCAGAGTACAAGACCACTTTTGCACTTTGTGAAATCAGCAGACCACACTGCTGGTGAAACGTTGACGATCGTCCATCACAACGTGGAAGGACTTCCGTCGCACGTCGACGACCTCAAATGTCACCACGAGTTCAGGCTTGCGGACGTCTTATGTGTTACTGAAACACATTTGACTGGATCCTTCGTTCCCCCAAAGTTCCACTTGGAGGGATACGACATGTTTGCGCGCAACCGACACGTGTCGTACGCAAACAGGGTGGACATGGCTACAAAAGACGGCGGTGGAGTTGCAATTTATTCCAAGTGCAATCTTCAAGCAGAGGCCCGCAGATACTTTCGACATGTGCCGGATCTTGAATTCGCAGTCGTCAAAGTCGAGGCCCCCGTCAGAGTTTTGATAGCCACTGTGTACAGACCACCCAATTTCAGTCTTTCGGAATTTCTTCCGAACATGCGAAGCCTCTTGGACTCCTTGGAGATAATGGCTTCTTGCCAGCCTGTTGTGGTTTGTGGAGACTTCAATGAAGACCTGTTCTCCACAGGAAAGAAAGCCATCCAGGAGTTGTTCCAGTCAAGAGGCTATAGCCAGCTTGTCTCCGCTGCAACAACGGAAAAGCAGACCCTGATTGATCACATTTATATATCACGGCCGGAATCTTGCATTCAATCAGGTGTACTGCAAACGTATTACAGTTACCATAACGCGGTATACTGTATTTTGGCTTCAGCGGGAGACTCTTGATCGCGGCGTCGTTGACGTCGGTGTCGTTGACGTCGGTGTCGTACGGTCGTCTTTTTTTCTTCCCATGTCCAGCCCATCGAAAGCGTTATATAGTAACGGTGCTTGGACATTAGGTACGGATAGGACCAGATTTTTGGTAAGTATTCTCAGTTTGCTTTATTTTTATGGTGGTAATTGTTTTTTCTATTTCATAGTTACTTGTTTTTAACCCTTAGATGCACAAGCTATGCATACAGTGTTATTTCATGCATGGTTGAGTGCTTCTTTGCTATATTTTTGGAAATAAACTTATTTCATACTTTAATATTCAAAATATTCATTAAATATCTTGTCTTTGAAAACCATAAATCATTATTTTTTTCTTTCTCCTTTCTTAAGTAACAAACTAAAATAGTTTTTGTAATATTACATCAAGTTTACACACATGGGTCGAAAATGACCCGTGTATGCAAGTGTGATATTTTTCTTTAAAAATGACAGTTAATTATAACAGTTAATATTTGAAATGTTTATTTGTCTTAATAAAGACTGTAACTAGTACAGTGGGCCCAATTTTAAAAAAAAAACTGTTCCAGGTCGAGGGCGGGAAATATTCAATATTTATTATGAACTTTTTTCAGATTATTAGCTATTGCAATAATAGTAATTCATTTGAATAGGCCTAAACCAGGGTTGCAAAGGGGTGGAAAATTTCGGGTAAATTTCCATGGGAAGTTAAGCTAGGGAAATTTTGGAAATAAAAGGTTCCTATCAAATTCACACTTGCACAGGTCACTTTTGACCCATGTGTGTAAACTTGATGTAGTGTAGTGATAAAAACCTATTTTAGTTCCAACATGTAGACAGAGAAAATGAAAAAAATGATTTATGGTGATCAAAAACAAGATACGTAATGAATAGTTTAAAATATTACATTATTATATGAATATATTTTAAATGATATAGCAAAGAAACACAGCCATGCATGAAATAACATAGGAAATGAATATGGGTCAAAATTCTATTCTGAAAATAAGAATTTGTGATGATCAAAAACAAGATAATTTTACTAATATATATATATTATAATATTTACAATTAAAACTCTGTCGGGTCACTTTTGACCCAACTTGTGCATCAAAGGGTTAATCTAATTACCGGTAGTGAATTTTAATATATACCCTGTATAGCCCAGTTCTTACTGTGAAATGTAAATGTAATGTAAATGTAACGTGTCATGTAAAACACAGTTGCCATTGTGTATGAAATGTGTTATATAAATAAAGTTGCTTTGCCTTACCTTGCCTTGCCTTCATCTTTTGCTTTTTGTTAAATTATTGTGAAAAATAAAAACATTAAAAACTTCATGTATGTTTATTCATTAGGTAGGTATGTTCATTCTTTCAGCAGGTAGGACCAGCCCGGGTGATTTTTGGTAAGTATTCTAAGTATTTACATCCGTTTCGTATCACGACCAAACTAGCGGTCAGCGTACTCATTTCATTCCAAAGCTTTTTCACTTCCTCCATGACTTTAATGGAGGAAGTGAAAAATTATTTCACATATATTCAAGCGCGTTCTCCATATTTTGCAACCCCAATGTGGTATGGCCCCCATCAGAGTCTGGTCCATTTGCACTGTACTGTTCTCTGTTCTCTCTCTCTCTCTCTCTCTCTCTCTCTCTCTCTCTTTCTCCCAGTCCACCCCTCCACCCCCTCCCCATTTATGTTGTCTGTGTGTGTGTGTGTGTGTGTGTGTGTGTGTGTGTGTGTGTGTGTGTATGTGTATGTGTGAGTGAGAGAGAGAATGTGTGTCTTTGTCTGTGTGTGAGTGTTTGTACACACTGTGTTGTGTACTAACACAGGGTATGTGTGAAGCGTACAGTGCTGTAGTGTAGTGCTTAGAGTTAGTGCACATTGCTACTGCCTTGTGCTCTGTGTGCTACTCTATGCTTAAATCTACTGCCGCTGGCTAGCCTTTCTAATGGAGGGTGAAAAGAGGAGCTGATTATGTTAGCTTCCTCCTGCCAGTATAGAGCCTCTCCACTACCAAGACTCCTGCAGTGCCTCCTCGTGGCCACACACGGTAACTGGGTACCTCACAGTCCCAGGCTAAACTGCAGGGGATCTCGGAGCAGCAGTGGGCCCCAGAGACGCAGCACACAGGCCCACCACTGTGTGGACAAGCCCTGGTGCTCGTCAACCACTGTCCCAGCTATGGGTAAATAGCACCATCCACTCCCTGGTCACAGCCCCCGCCCCCGCCCCCCACACACACATACACACCCTGCCCCCCACTCCCCCCTCCGATGACGCCCTAAGCAACCAGCCATATGGACCATACGTAGATCCACCCTTATGGTAAATGTACGTAATGTACGTAATGTTGTCTGTTGTAGTGAGAGCACCACTAACAACATTGAAGAGAGATACAGAGACAAGTGATAATAACATGTGATAGTAATCTGGTTAGATTGTTTTGTATTTATTTCTTTGAGTGTGTTAGATTATAATCTTACTGGAGCAGGTAGTCTGATGTTTGAAGTTTTATTTTTTAAGGACTAAAACTTTGTGGATTTCACGGCATGTTTTTTATGATGACTTGACAATATGAATGATAGTTATATTTTTTGCACAATGATGTTGTATGCTTAGATACCATTTGAATTCCTTTGTAATTTCATTATTCATAATATTTATGCATTATTTTTTATACACTTAATGAATTCTTGATTTTGATGTAAGCAAAATGCAGAGCTGTAAAATGTACTTGAATCTGTGTTCTTTGTTTTTTCCAATATTGTATCTTTAATAAAATGATATTGATAATGTACTGGTTTCAACTGGTGCTCCATATGATCAATGCATTATTTATACAGTGCAGTTAGATGTTGTAGTAAGAAAAGTATTCACTGTCCTGGCATGGTGTGATGCACTTAATGTGCCATACATCTTCAAGGTAAGACTGAACTTTGTAAATGTTGTGCATACACACAAGTGTGTCATATTTGAGCCATTTCTGTACTATGTACTTAATACAGGGACAGCAAAAGTTAGTGTTAGTGCAATTCTTGAAACCAGAATATGATCAGGGTGGAAATAACTCATGTACTCATCCCGGTAGGGATGAGTACATGAGTTATTTACACTCAACTTACAAGCAGATTTCCAGTCATAAAAAAGTATAATAAAATCGACTCTCTTAATGACAAGATTTACTTAATATTCATAACACTGATGTTCCTGTCTGTGGAAAAATGAGCTAGACTTTAATTAATTAGTTTAAAAAAGTATTATTTATGCTTAAATAAGATGTACTTAATACTGAATGAAGTAGACTTTAATTAATTGGTGTAAATAAATATTATTTATGCTTAAATATGATCATAATCATGATTATATATGATTATCACAATCATAATATTTTCCGGGATGTTAAGTTGAGAATAACATACATTCATAAGGAATGTCCTACTCGTCCCGGCAGTAGCCCCGTGGCACTCAAAATTTCCCTGGAATTTTCTAGTGTTTACTTTACAATTCTCTTTTGCCATATTTCGGCGCGTAACTCCTCCCGCAGCTTTGAGAAAACCCCGACAATATATACATCAAAACGTGTGGCTCGATTGGGGGAGGGGTGCTATGACTTTTGGTGTTGAAATTCCAAAGCTTCCCAAAGTTATTCCCAAAACAATATCGGCAAAATTCTCCATTGGAAATGAATGGGAATTTCTTTTTGAACACAAAATTTCTTCTTTTTTCAGAATCACCTAGCTCTCTCATACTTGCACATAGAAATGTGATTCAAACTTTAAAACGGAGGAAAACTTGTGCTCTCTCCAAAACACTAAACTGTTTTAACATAACATGTAAACTTTTCAAACTATGAGCAGTCAAACGAGGAGTGGAAATCACTTTTTTTTCAAAGTTAGAGTGGAAGCATTAGTTATTGACACTCTTACTGCTCAAATGCAGGCCAGGCAGGTATGTGTGTGTGTGTGTGTGTGTGTTTGTATACACTATGTTGTGTGCGAATACAGGGTATGTGTGAAGCGTCAAGTGCTGTAGTGTCGTGCATAGAGTTAGTGCATGTTCCTACTCTCTGCTGTACTTGTCCCGGCAGTAGCCCCGTGGCACTCAAAATTTCCCTGGAATTTTCTAGTGTTTACTTTACAATTCTCTTTTGCCAAATTTCGGCGCGTAACTCCTCCCACAGTTTTGAGAAAACCCCGACAATATATACATCAAAACGTGCGTCTCGATCGGGGGAGGGGTGCTATGACTTTTGGTGTTGAAATTCCAAAGTTTCCCAAAGTTATTCCCAAAACAAAATAGGCATGATTCTCCATTGGAAATGAATGGGAATTTCTTTTTGAACACAAAATTTCATCTTTTTTCAGAATCACCTAGCTCTCTCATACATGCACATAGAAATGTGATTCAAACTTTAAAACGAAGGAAAACTTGTTCTCTCTTCACAACACTAAACTGTTTTAACATAACATGTAAACTTTTCAAACTATGAGCATTCAAACGAGGTGTGGAAATCGCTTTTTCTTCAAAGTTAAGAGTGGAAGCGTCAGAGTTATTGATACTTTTACTGCTCAAATGCAGGCCAAGCAGGTATGGTGTGTGTGTCTGTGTGTGTGTGTGTGTGTTTGTACACACTATATTGTGTGCTAATATAGGGTATATGTGAAGCGTCAAGTGCTGTAGTGTCATGCATAAAGTTAGTGCATGTTGCTACTGCCTTGTGCTCTGTGTTCTACTCTTTGCTGTACTCGTCCCGGCAGTAGCCCCGTGGCACTCAAAATTTCCCTGGAATTTTCTAGTGTTTACTTTACAATTCTCTTTTGCCATATTTCGGCGCGGAACTCGTCCCGCAGCTTTGAGAAAACCCCGACAATATATACATCAAAACGTGCGGCTCGATCGGGGGATGGGTGCTATGACTTTTGGTGTTGAAATTCCTATTTTTCCCAAAGTTATTCCCAAAACAAAATAGGCATGATTCTCCATTGGAAATGAATGGGAATTTCTTTTTGAACACAAAATGTCATCTTTTTTCAGAATCACCTAGCTCTCTTATACTTGCACATAGAAATGTGATTCAAACTTTAAAACGAAGGACAACTTGTGCTCTCTTCACAACACTAAACTGTTTTAACATAACATGTAAACTTTTAAAAGTATGAGCAGTCAAACGAGGAGTGGAAGTCAATTTTTCTTGAAAGTTAGAGTGGAAGCATCAGTTATTGACACTCTTACTGCTCAAATGCAGGCCAGGCAGGTATGGTGTGTGTGTGTGTGTGTGTGTGTGTGTGCGTGTGTGTGTGTGTGTGTGTGCTGTAGTGTCGTGCATAGAGTCAGTGCATGTTCCTACTGCCTTGTGCTCTGTGTGCTACTCTCTGCTGTTCTCGTCCCGGCAGTAGCCCCGTGGCACTCAAAATTTCCCTGGAATTTTCTGGTGTTTACTTTACAATTCTCTTTTGCCATATTTCGGCGCGTAACTCGTCCCGCAGCTTTGAGAAAACCCCAACAATATATACATCAAAACGTGCGGCTCAATCAGGGGAGGGGTGCTATGACTTTTGGTGTTGAAATTCCAAAGTTTCCCAAAGTTATTCCCAAAACAAAATAGGCATGATTCTCCATTGGAAATGAATGGGAATTTCTTTTTGAACACAAAATTTCATCTTTTTTCAGAATCACCTAGCTCTCTCATACTTGCACATAGAAATGTGATTCAAACTTTAAAACGAAGGAAGACTTGTGCTCTCTTCACAACACTAAACTGTTTTTACATAGCATGTAAACTTTTCAAACTATGAGCAGTCAAACGAGGAGTGGAAATCACTTTTTCTTCAAAGTTAGAGTGGAAGTGTCAGTTATTGACACTCTTACTGCTCAAATGCAGGCCAGGCAGGTATGGTGTGTGTGTGTGTGTGTGTGTGTGTGTGTGTGTGTGTGTGTGTGTGTGTGTGTGCTGTAGTGTCGTGCATAGAGTTAGTGCATGTTCCTACTGCCTTGTGCTCTGTGTTCTACTCTTTGCTGTACTCGTCCCGGCAGTAGCCCCGTGGCACTCAAAATTTCCCTGGAATTTTCTAGTGTTTACTTTACAATTCTCTTCCGCCATATTTCGGCGCGTAACTCGTCCCGCAGCTTTGAGAAAACCCCAACAATATATACATCAAAACGTGCGGCTCGATCGGGGGAGGGGTGCTATGACTTTTGGTGTTGAAATTCCAAAGTTTCCCAAAGTTATTCCCAAAACAATATCGGCATAATTCTCCATTGGAAATGAATGGGAATTTCTTTTTGAACAAAAAATTTCTTCTTTTTCAGAATCACCTAGCTCTCTCATACTTGCACATAGAAATGTGATTCAAACTTTAAAACGGAGAAAAACTTGTGCTCTCTTCGAAACACTAAACGGTTTTTACATAACATGTAAACTTTTCAAACTATGAGCATTCAAACGAGGAGTGGAAGTCACTTTTTCTTCAAAGTTAGAGTGGAAGTGTCAGTTATTGACACTCTTACTGCTCAAATGCAGGCCAGACAGGTGTGTGTGTGTGTGTGTGTGTGTGTGTGTGTGTGTGTGTGCTGTAGTGTCGTGCATAGAGTTAGTGCATGTTCCTACTGCCTTGTGCTCTGTGTGCTACTCTCTGCTGTACTCGTCCCGGCAGTAGCCCCGTGGCACTCAAAATTTCCCTGGAATTTTCTAGTGTTTACTTTACAATTCTCTTTTGCCATATTTCGGCGCGTAACTCCTCCCGCAGCTTTGAGGAAACCTCAACAATATATACATCAAAACGTGCGGCTCGATAGGGGGAGGGGTGCTATGACTTTTGGTGTTGAAATTCCAAAGTTTCCCAAAGTTATTCCCAAAACAATATCGGCATAATTCTCCATTGGAAATGAATGGGAATTTCTTTTTGAACACAAAATTTCATCTTTTTTCAGAGTCACCTAGCTCTCTTATACTTGCACATGGAAATGTGATTCAAACTTTAAAACGAAGGACAACTTGTTCTCTCTTCACAACACTAAACTGTTTTTCCATAACATGTAAACTTTTCAAACTATGAGCATTCAAACGAGGAGTGGAAATCACTTTTTCTTCAAAGTTAGAGTGGAAGCATTAGTTATTGACACTCTTACTGCTCAAATGCAGGCCAGGCAGGTATGTGTGTGTCTTTGTGTGTGTGTGTGTGTGTGTGTGTTTGTATACACTATGTTGTGTGCTAATACAGGGTATGTGTGAAGCGTCAAGTGCTGTAGTGTAGTGCTTAGAGTTAGTGCATGTTCCTACTGCCTTGTGCTCTGTGTGCTACTCTCTGCTGTACTCATCCCGGCAGTAGCCCCGTGGCACTCAAAATTTCCCTGGAATTTTCTAGTTAGTGCCACGGGGTTCAAGCCCCGAGGCAACTATTAATCTTCTCCATACTTATTCTTACATCTTCTTCCGCCGTTTTTCGGCGCGTAACTCCTCCCGCAGCTTTGAGAAAACCCCGACAATATATACATCAAAACGTGCGGCTCGATCGGGGGATGGGTGCTATGACTTTTGGTGTTGAAATTCCAAAGTTTCCCAAAGTTATTCCCAAAAAACCGGGAGATTTCTCCATTGAAAATGAATGGGAATTTTTTGAAAAACCCAAAAAATTTCACCTTTTTTCACCTTTTTTCAGAGTCACGTAGCTCGCTCATACGTGCACGTAGAAACGTGATTAAAACTTCAAAACGGAGGAAAACTTGTCCTCTCTGGAAAAATACCAAACTATTTTCACATAACATGTAAACTTTTCAAACTATGAGCAGTCAAACGAGGAGTGGAAATCACTTTTTCGTCAAAGTTAGAGTGGAAGCGGCAGTTAGCTAGAGTGTGAGAAACAGTAAAACATAGCCTTCATTTTTATTTTTAACTCGAGCTCATGGCCAAACCGTAAAAAGGAGACAAATAATTTTTGGTCAAAATATAGACATAGGTGTTGGGATTCATAAAATGTGAAGTTGACAGGCGGGGTCTGCACAAAATTTAAACGGGGGGGCCGAGACCAGAAGCAATCCCTGTCTCACTGCCCATTAAACCTAATGTAATTTTCTTTTTTTTCAAAAGAATCTCACTCTGTGTTCGCACTGAGCTTACTCGCTCATTTTAAGGAATATCTGAATAAAATAAACACTGTCAGAATCTGCCGGCTTCTGTGTCTCTCACGGTGTTTTCGGTTTTTGGACAGGAGTTACGGTTTTCTCACAGTTTGCAATTGTTCGGGACCTTGTCAGAAGCCAAATTCTTCTGAATTTTCAGAATTCTTTCCAAGCAGATTCTCAAATCACCGTAGCAACCGCAGGGCCTTAGCTGACTGTGGCAACCTGTTGCTGGGCAGAAACTGACCTACTTTTTTGTGATTGGCTAATTACTCTCTGTCCGCTTTGCCAGTTAACCGAGTTAGCAAGGCTGCTAGCTCGGCCGCGCCAGCGGCCGAAAGGTCTCAGCAGTAGTATAGCTGATGACTTTGATTGACAGGAGACACTTGGTAGAGGGCGGGGTTTCAGCGAACTCAGCAGGCATGCCCACAGTGTTTGGGAGAGACAGACGCTGATTTTTTTTTTTCTTAAATAAATGAATACATAAATGTGACTGTGTCAGGTCATTTGAATGGAGTGAATACTTCATTAATGTTTATTGTGGACAAAACAAACACAGTATTATTGTATTGTATTGTTCTGTGTTGTAGGGCAAAAGTATGAGAAAAGTTGTTGATATTTGAGTGATATATTTATCGTATATTTATAAGTTTACAGGTAATATGTCTGATTTTATGTACGTGTCATTACTATCATGGTGTAGCTCTGTTCATGGGGGGGGGGGGGAAGAGGCAGAGGTCAGAGGTCAACCAGTTCAATGAGCCTGAGCTACAGGTGAGCAGACACTGCAGGCTCACACCAGCTGCGCCGCGGTCACCGGAGCTGATAGGTAACACTATAATCAATGAGAGTATCTCCACCGGGAACGTTTCAGCAGCGTGTCAGCAACGGCTCAGCAGCGGCTCCCGCGCCGCAGCGCTATGGATAGGTAGCATTTCTATTTTTGACGGAGCCGTTGCCAACTCGCGACAAGCTCAACAGAGCAGATTGCACCAGACAGGAAGTCCGACACTGAATCGGCATAATAAAACTTCCGTTTTTCAAAATAAAACAACCCGTGCAGCCTCCCGATCGTATTTCAGCAACAAACATGAATAAAACAGTCAGATAAAGACTCCATCTAGCTACGTAGCCTACTGACAGATGGGATAAGCACATGAATCAAAGAAAATTACCAAATCAACCAAAATTGAGCAAGTTAACAAAACCGGGCCATTTAGTTGTGCTGCTACTACAGTAATTACTGTAGACTAAAGGCACTCGTTCGGGTTTGATTGGGCCGCCGTAATTACTGTATTAACAGTGCAACGTCATTTTAAAAGGCAGCTTTCTCTCCCAGAGCATGCTCCGGTCCGCTGCTGTAACGCTCCCGGTGTGAGTTGACGCCGGGCAGAGGACGGAGCTAAACCGTAGCACAGCCGTTCCGCGCCGCTGACGGACCCAGTGGAAATCCCCAGCTGAGTAAGTATGTTGCTTTGCTTGTTTGTATTATTTCATAAATTCCCTCCATAAATACTCCTATCCTGTGAAATAAGGCCAGATTACATCAGTGTAACAGCATTACCTCTGAACTGATGAGAGACCCAAGCATGATGTTCAACCTGTCTTCATCACCTGGAGACCTACAGCATCACCTCACCCTGTCTTCATCACCTGGAGACCTACAGCATCACCTCACCCTGTCTTCATCACCTGGAGACCTACAGCACCACCTCACTGTGTCTTCATCACCTGGAGACCTACAGCATCACCTCACCCTGTCTTCATCACCTGGAGACCTACAGCATCACCTCACCCTGTCTTCATCACCTGGAGACCTACAGCATCACCTCACCCTGTCTTCATCACCTGGAGACCTACAGCATCACCTCAGCCTGTCTTCATCACCTGGAGACCTACAGCATCACCTCACCCTGTCTTCATCACCTGGAGACATACATCATCACCTCACCCTGTCTTCATCACCTGGAGACCTACAGCATCACCTCACCCTGTCTTCATCACCTGGAGACCTACAGCATCACCTCACCCTGTCTTCATCACCTGGAGACATACATCATCACCTCACCCTGTCTTCATCACCTGGAGACCTACAGCATCACCTCACCCTGTCTTCATCTCCTGGAGACCTACAGCATCACCTCACCCTGTCTTCATCACCTGGAGACCTACAGCATCACCTCAGCCTGTCCAGGGTCAGTCAGCCCGGTGTTTCTGCCAGAGATGCAGATTCCCTCCAACATGAAGCACTTAGAGACAGAAGAGTAGTGATACCAAGCTGCTGTGTGGAGATCTGTCACTCACACTGTATTAAAATAAATATGGAAAATAACACATGGGTGTTTGTAATAGAGTAAAATGACTATCTATGTATTATTATCAGTATAAAACAGAACAATCACAATATCAGTAGAAATAATAAACATGTACACAAACATATTTATAAATGACATAGTTAGTTAGTCTTATATAGTTAGATACTCAGTTGTTAGTTGAAGCTTGTTACTCTAAGTGTGTGACACAGAGGAGAGGAGGCATGACTGAAGGGAAATACATTTATTGAGGGGAATAGAACTGAGAGCTGGGGCAGGGGAACTGCTGTGAGGGTTAGGGTCCAGGTCTGAGGAGCAGGGTCCAGGTCTGAGGAGCAGGGTCTGGGATGCCTTTAAAGAGAATAAATACAGAGCCATTATTAGTCTCATGTCATTGTTACTGGATAACTGAGAAGACTGATGTGATGCTACAGTAATGTGTAATAATAATAATAATAATAATAATAATAAAATAATAAGTATTATTATTATTATTATTATTATATTATTAATTATTATTATTATTATTACTAATAATAATAATAATAATAATTATTATTATTATTATAAATAATAATAATAATAATAATGATAAAATAATAAGTATTATTATTATTATTAATAATAATAATAATTAATCACAACAATAAATAATAATAATAATAATATAATTATTATTATTATATTATACATAATAATAATAATCATAATAATAATATAATTATTATTATTATATTATACATAATAATAATAATAATAATAATAGAAAAAATGTGCAGATTTTATTTTAGTTTAGGAAATGAGCAGACCTTGATCTGAATGAAACAAACATCATATTATAGATACTGATAACATGCTGCTCTAAATCAAATCTGGGATGAATAAAGTCAATGTGTTTATCTGTGTATTAATCTGTTTATGTAATAAAACTAGCAGTAGTTAACAACTGTAAATAATCATATTGTGATAGCAAACCTGTGTTTCTATGTCTTCATGTCAGTAAACAAACATATAACACATAGTACTGACTAACTAGACAGTGAGCTGAATGTCAGCAGGTAACGTTATAACACTTTATGTGAAGCAGCGCTGATGTTACTCACCTGTCCGGCAGAGCAGGCAGAGCAGCGTCTGCTGCCTTCACTCCCCGCTCCTACGCTGGGTATCCTCTGTCCCTTAGCCGGCTCTCCTCTGTCCTTCCCGGGTCTCCTCTGTCCCTGTGCCGGGTCTCCTCTGTCCCTCCGCTGTAATAAAATCACGCTGATGTGTCAGCTGATGTGTGTGTGTATGTGTGCGTGTGTGTGTGTGTGCGTGCGTGCGTGCGCGCGCAGCATCGCTGTTTTGGAACTTGAATTTGAAGGATGCTTATCAACTGTAGCCTAGCAACCGTGGCACTCAAAATTTCCCTGGAATTTTCTAGTGTTTACTTTATAATTCTCTTTTGCCAAGTTTCGGCGCGTAACTCCTCCCACAGTTTTGAGGAAACCCCGACAATATATACATCAAAACGTGCGGCTTGATCGGGGGAGGGGTGCTATGACTTTTGGTGTTGAAATTCCAATTTTTCACAGAGTTATTCCCAAAACAAAACAGGCATGATCCTCCATTGGAAATGAATGGGAATTTCCTTTTAAACACAAAATTTCATCTTTTTCAGAATCACCTAGCTCTCTCATACTTACACATGGAAATGTGATTCAAACTTTAAAACGGAGGAAAACTTGTGCTCTCTTCACAACACTAAACTGTTTTAACATAACATGTAAACTTTTCAAACTATGAGCAGTCAAACGAGGAGTGGAAATCACTTTTTCTTCAAAGTTAGAGTGGAAGCGTCAGTTATTGACAGTCTTACTGCTCAAATGCAGGCCAGGCAGGTATGGTGTGTGTGTGTGTGTGTGTGTGTGTGTGTATGCTGTAGTGTCGTGCATAGAGTTAGTGCATGTTCCTACTGCCTTGTGCTCTGTGTGCTACTCTCTGCTGTACTCGTCCCGGCAGTAGCCCCGTGGCACTCAAAATTTCCCTGGAATTTTCTAGTATTATTAGTGCCACGGGGTTCTAGCTCCGAGGCCTTCCACTCCAGAAGCTGGAGAGGAAGGCCTCGGGGCAAAGCCCCGAGGCAATTATTAATCTTCTCCATACTTAATATTATTTTTTTTCTTTTTATTCTTCCGCCGTTTTTCGGCGCGTAACTCCTCCCACAGTTTTGAGAAAACCCCGACAATATATACATCAAAACGTGCGGCTCGATCGGGGGAGGGGTGCTATGACTTTTGGTGTTGAAATTCCAAAGTTTCCCAAAGTTATTCCCAAAAAACCGGGAATATTTCTCCATTGGAAATGAATGGGAATTTTTTTTTAAAACCACAAAAATTCACCTTTTTTCAGAGTCACCTAGCTCTCTCATACGTGCACGTAGAAACATGATTTAAACTTTTAAACGGAGGAAAACTTGTTCTCTCTGGAAAAATACAAACTATTTTAACATAACATGTAAACTTTTCAAACTATGAGCAGTCAAATGAGGAGTGGAAATCACTTTTTCGTCAAAGTTAGAGTGGAAGCGGCAGTTAGCTAGAGTGTGAGAAGCAGTAAACCATAACCTTAATTTTTATTTTTAACTTGAGCTCACGGCCAAACCGTAAACAGCAGACAAATAATTTTTGGTCAAAATATAGACATAGGTGTTGGGATTCATAAAATGTGAAGTTGACAGGCGGGGTCTGCACAAAATTTAAACGGGGGGGCCGAGACCGGCGGCAATACCTGTCTCGCTCCCCATTAAACCTAATGTAATCGTCTTCTCTTTTCAAATGAATCTCACTCTGTGTTCGCACTGAGCTTACTCGCTCATTTTAAGGAATATCTGAATAAAATAAACACTGTCAGAATCTGCCGGCTTCTGTGTCTCTCACGGTGTTTTCGGTTTTTGGACAGGAGTTACGGTTTTCTCACAGTTTGCAATTGTTCGGAACCTTGTCAGAAGCCAAACTTTTTAGAATTCTGAGACTTTTTTCAAGGCAGAGCCTGAAATCGCCGTAGCAACCGCAGGGCCTTAGCTGACCTTAGCAACCTGTTGCTGGGCAGAATCTGACCTACTTTTTTGTGATTGGCTAAACTGATCTACCTTTTTGTGATTGGCCAATTCTTCCTGTCTGTCTGTTTTGCCAGTTAACCGAGTCAACATGGCTGCTAGCTCGGCCGCGCTAGCGGCCGAAAGCGCTCAGCGATAGTATAGCTGTTGACTTTGATTGACAGGTGACACTTGATGGGGGGGGGGGGTGTTTAGGAGAGACAGACGCTGATTTTTACACAACTTAGACCTTAAGACTAATGTTATTATCGCCCACCACGTTAACATATGGAGACAGACATAAAAAAATGTGGAAATTTAGAAATACAGAAATAAATAAATGAAAAAAATAAATAAATGAATAAATAAATGTGACTGTGTCAGGTCATTTGAATGAAGTGATTAATTATTCATTTACTGTGGACAAAATATTGTATTGTTTTGTGTTGTACGGCAAAACTATGAGAAAAAATCTTAATATTTGAGTGATATATTGATAGTATATTTATAGTTATATTTATATTTAAGTTTACAGGTAATATGTCTGATTTTATGTACGTGTCATTACTATCATGGTGTGACTCTGTTCCTGCGGGGGAGGAAGAGGCAGAGGTCAGAGGTCAACCAGTTGAATGAGCCTGAAACCAGGAGAGCTACAGGTGAGCAGACTTACAGCTGAGTAAGTATGTTGCTTTGTTTGTTTTTATTATTTCATAAATTCCCTCCATAAATACTCCTATCCTGTGAAATAAGGTCAGATTACATCAGTACAGCATTACCTCTGAACTGATAAAATCTGACTTATGAACTAACACAATATTAACAATCTTCTCATTCCAGGAGATAATTCAGGACCTGGACCTTGAGCAGTCTCATCAGCTGCTGCACTGTCTGATGAGAGACCCAAGCATGATGTTCAACCTACTGTCTTCATCACCTGGAGACCTACAGCATCACCTCACCCTGTCTTCATCACCTGGAGACCTACAGCATCACCTCACCCTGTCTTCATCACCTGGAGACCTACAGCATCACCTCACCCTGTCTTCATCACCTGGAGATCTACAGCATCACCTCACCCTGTCTTCATCACCTGGAGACCTACAGCATCACCCTGTCTTCATCACCTGGAGACCTACAGCATCACCCTGTCTTCATCACCTGGAGACCTACAGCATCACCCTGTCTTCATCACCTGGAGACCTACAGCATCACCTCACCCTGTCTTCATCACCTGGAGACCTACAGCATCACCTCACCCTGTCTTCATCACCTGGAGACCTACAGCATCACCTCACCCAGTCCAGGGTCAGCCAGCCTGGTGTTTCTGCCAGAGATGTAGATTCCCTCCAACATGAAGCACTTAGAGACAGAAGAGTAGTGATACTAAGCTGCTGTGTGTGGAGATCTGTCACTCACACTGTATTAAAATAAATATGGAAAATAACACATGGGTGTTTGTAATAGAGTAAAATGACTATCTATGTATTATTATCAGTATAAAACAGAACAATCACAATATCAGTAGAAATAATAAACATGTACACAAACATATTTATAAATGACATAGTTAGTTAGTCTTATATAGTTAGATACTCAGTTGTTAGTTGAAGCTTGTTACTCTAAGTGTGTGACACAGAGGAGAGGAGGCATGACTGAAGGGAAATACATTTATTGAGGGGAATAGAACTGAGAGCTGGGGCAGGGGAACTGCTGTGAGGGTTAGGGTCCAGGTCTGAGGAGCAGGGTCCAGGTCTGAGGAGCAGGGTCTGGGATGCCTTTAAAGAGAATAAATACAGAGCCATTATTAGTCTCATGTCATTGTTACTGGATAACTGAGAAGACTGATGTGATGCTACAGTAATGTGTAATAATAATAATAATAATAATAATAATAATAAGATAATAAGTATTATTATTATTATATTATTAATTATTATTATTATTATTATAAATAATAATAATAATAATAATAAATAATAATAATAATAATATAATTATTATTAATAATAATAATAATAATTAATCACAACAATAAATAATAATAAATAATAATAATATAATTATTATTATTATATTATACATAATAATAATAATCATAATAATAATATAATTATTATTATTATATTATACATAATAATAATAATAATAATAGAAAAAATGTGCAGATTTTATTTTAGTTTAGGAAATGAGCAGACCTTGATCTGAATGAAACAAACATCATATTATAGATACTGATAACATGCTGCTCTAAATCAAATCTGGGATGAATAAAGTCAATGTGTTTATCTGTGTATTAATCTGTTTATGTAATAAAACTAGCAGTAGTTAACAACTGTAAATAATCATATTATGATAGCAAACCTGTGTTTCTATGTCTTCATGTCAGTAAACAAACATATAACATATAGTACTGACTAACTAGACAGTGAGCTGAATGTCAGCAGGTAACGTTATAACACTTTATGTGAAGCAGCGCTGATGTTACTCACCTGTCCGGCAGAGCAGGCAGAGCAGCGTCTGCTGCCTTCACTCCCCGCTCCTCTACCGGCTCTCCTCTGTCCCTTAGCCGGCTCTCCTCTGTCCTTCCCGGGTCTCCTCTGTCCCTGTGCCGGGTCTCCTCTGTCCCTCCGCTGTAATAAAATCACGCTGATGTGTCAGCTGATGTGTGTGTATGTGTGCGTGTGTGTGTGTGCGTGCGTGCGTGCGCGCGCAGCATCGCTGTTTTGGAACTTGAATTTGAAGGATGCTTATCAACTGTAGCCTAGCAACCGTGGCACTCAAAATTTCCCTGGAATTTTCTAGTGTTTACTTTACAATTCTCTTTTGCCATATTTCGGCGCGTAACTCCTCCCGCAGCTTTGAGAAAACCCCGACAATATATACATCAAAACGTGCGGCTCGATCGGGGGATGGGTGCCATGACTTTTGGTGTTGAAATTCCTATTTTTTCCAAAGTTATTCCCAAAACAAAATAGGCATGATTCTCCATTGGAAATGAATGGGAATTTCTTTTTGATCACAAAATTTCATCTTTTTTCAGAGTCACCTAGCTCTCTCATACTTGCACATAGAAATGTGATTCAAACTTTAAAACGAAGGAAAACTTGTGCTCTCTTCACAACACCAAACTGTTTTTACATAACATGTAAACTTTTCAAACTATGAGCAGTCAAACGAGGAGTGGAAATCACTTTTTTTTCAAAGTTAGAGTGGAAGCGTCAGTTATTGACAGTCTTACTGCTCAAATGAAGGCCAGGCAGGTATGTGTGTGTCTTTGTGTGTGTCTTTGTGTGTGAGTGTTTGTACACACTATGTTGTGTGCTAATACAGGGTATGTGTGAAGCGTCAAGTGCTGTAGTGTAGTGCTTAGAGTTAGTGCATGTTCCTACTGCCTTGTGCTCTGTGTGCTACTCTCTGCTGTACTCATCCCGGCAGTAGCCCCGTGGCACTCAAAATTTCCCTGGAATTTTCTAGTGTTTACTTTACAATTCTCTTTTGCCAAATTTCGGCGCGTAACTCCTCCCACAGTTTTGAGAAAACCCCAACAATATATACATCAAAACGTGCGGCTCGATCGGGGGAGGGGTGCTATGACTTTTGGTGTTGAAATTCCAATTTTTCCCAAAGTTATTCCCAAAACAAAATCGTCATGATTTTCCATAGGAAAAGAAAGGGAATTTCTTTTTAAACACAAAATTTCAACTTTTTTCAGAGTCACCTAGCTCTCTCATACCTGCACATAGAAATGTGATTCAAACTTTAAAACGAAGGAAAACTTGTGCTCTCTTCACAACACTAAACTGTTTTAACATAACATGTAAACTTTTAAAAGTATGATCGGTCAAACGAGGAGTGGAAGTCAATTTTTCTTGAAAGTTAGAGTGGAAACATCAGTTATTGACACTCTTACTGCTCAAATGCAGGCCAGGCAGGTGTGTGTGTGTGTGTGTGTGTGTGTGTGTGTGTGTGTGTGTGTGTGTCTTTGTACACACTATGTTGTGTGCTAATACAGGGTATGTGTGAAGCGTCAAGTGCTGTAGTGTCGTGCATAGAGTTAATGCATGTTCCTACTCTCTGCTGTACTCGTCCCGGCAGTAGCCCCGTGGCACTCAAAATTTCCCTGGAATTTTCTAGTTATTATTATTTTTCTTCTTCCGCCGTTTTTCGGCGCGTAACTCCTCCCACAGCTTTGAGAAAACCCCGACAATATATACATCAAAACGTGCGGCTCGATCGGGGGAGGGGTGCTATGACTTTTGGTGTTGAAATTCCAAAGTTTCCCAAAGTTATTCCCAAAAAACCGGGAATATTTCTCCATTGGAAATGAATGGGAATTTTTTTTTAAAACTACAAAAATTCACCTTTTTTCAGAGTCACCTAGCTCGCTCATACGTGCACGTAGAAACATCATTCAAACTTCAAAACGAAGGAAAACTTGTCCTCTCTGGAAAAAAACCAAACTGTTTTACATAACATGTACATTTTTCAAACTATGAGCAGTCAAACGAGGAGTGGAAATCACTTTTTCGTCAAAGTTAGAGTGGAAGCGGCAGTTAGCTAGAGTGTGAGAAGCAGTAAACCATAACCTTAATTTTTATTTTTAACTCGAGCTCACGGCCAAACCGTAAAAAGGAGACAAATAATTTTTTGTCAAAATGTAGACATAGGTGTTGGGATTCATAAAATGTGACTTTGACCGGCGGGATCTGCACAAAATTTAAACGGGGGGGCCGAGACCGGCGGCAATACCTGTCTCGCTCCCCATTAAACCTAATGTAATCGTCTTCTTATTTCAAAAGACTCTCACTCTGTGTTCGCACTGAGCTTACTCGCTCATTTTAAGGAATATCTGAATAAAATAAACACTGTCAGAATCTGCCGGCTTCTGTGTCTCTCACGGTGTTCTCGGTTTTTGGACAGGAGTTACGGTTTTCTCACAGTTTGCAATTGTTCGGAACCTTGTCAGAAGCCAAATCTTTTAGAATGTTGAGACATTTTTCAAGGCAGATCCTGAAATCGCCATAGCAACCGCAGGGCCTTAGCTGACCATGGCAACCTGTTGCTGGGCAGAATCTGATCTACCTTTTTGTGATTGGCTGAACTGACCTACCTTTTTGTGATTGGCTAATTCTACCTGTCTGTCTGTTTTACCAGTATCTATCTATCTATCTATCTATCTATCTATCTATCTATCTATCTATCTATCTATCTATGTATCTATCTATCTATCTATCTATCTATCTATCGATCTATCTATCTATCTGTCTATCTATCTATCTATCTATCTATCTATATATCTATCTATCTTTGTATCTATCTATCTATCTATCTATCTATCTATCTATCTATCTATCTATCTATCTATCTATCTATCGATCTATCTGTCTATCTATCTATCTATCGAACTATCTATCTATCTATCTATCTATCTTTGTATCTATCTATCTATCTATCTATCTATCTATCTATCTATCTATCTGTCTATCTATCTATCTATCTATCTATCTATAGATAGATGGATACATACATCAATAGATAGATAGATAGATAGACAGATAGATAGATAGATAGATAGATACATAGAAATAGATACATAGATAGATGGATAGATAGATAGATAGATAGATAGATAGATAGATAGACAGACAGACAGACAGACAGACAGACAGACAGACAGACAGACAGACAGACAGACAGACAGACAGACCGACAGACCGATCGATCGATCGATAGATAGATAGATAGATGGATAGATACATCAATAGATAGATAGATAGATAGATAGATAGATAGATAGATAGATAGATAGATAGGAGGAATGCCTCGGGCGAAGCCCGAGGCAACTATTAATCTTCTCCATACATATTATTATTATTATTTTTCTTCTTCCGCCGTTTTTCGGCGCGTAACTCCTCCCACAGCTTTGAGAAAACCCCGACAATATATACATCAAAACGTGCGGCTCGATCGGGGGAGGGGTGCTATGACTTTTGGTGTTGAAATTCCAAAGTTTCCCAAAGTTATTCCCAAAAAACCGGGAATATTTCTCCATTGGAAATGAATGGGAATTTTTTTTTAAAACTACAAAAATTCACCTTTTTTCAGAGTCACCTAGCTCGCTCATACGTGCACGTAGAAACATCATTCAAACTTCAAAACGAAGGAAAACTTGTCCTCTCTGGACAAAAACCAAACTGTTTTACATAACATGTACATTTTTCAAACTATGAGCAGTCAAACGAGGAGTGGAAATCACTTTTTCGTCAAAGTTAGAGTGGAAGCGGCAGTTAGCTAGAGTGTGAGAAGCAGTAAACCATAACCTTAATTTTTATTTTTAACTCGAGCTCACGGCCAAACCGTAAAAAGGAGACAAATAATTTTTTGTCAAAATGTAGACATAGGTGTTGGGATTCATAAAATGTGACTTTGACCGGCGGGATCTGCACAAAATTTAAACGGGGGGGCCGAGACCGGCGGCAATACCTGTCTCGCTCCCCATTAAACCTAATGTAATCGTCTTCTTATTTCAAAAGACTCTCACTCTGTGTTCGCACTGAGCTTACTCGCTCATTTTAAGGAATATCTGAATAAAATAAACACTGTCAGAATCTGCCGGCTTCTGTGTCTCTCACGGTGTTCTCGGTTTTTGGACAGGAGTTACGGTTTTCTCACAGTTTGCAATTGTTCGGAACCTTGTCAGAAGCCAAATCTTTTAGAATGTTGAGA
>NC_070583.1:2417500-2425000 GCF_027409825.1 Scomber japonicus | reverse complement strand
ATTCAAACTTTAAAACGAAGGAACACTTGTGCTCTCTCCAAAACACTAAACTGTTTTTACATAACATGTAAACTTTTCAAAGTATGAGCAGTCAAACCAGGAGTGAAAAAAATCACTTTTTCTTCAAAGTTAGAGTGGAAGTGTCAGTTATTGACACTCTTACTGCTGAAATGCAGGCCAGGCAGGTGTGTGTGTGTGTGTGTGTGAGAGAGTATTGTACACACTATGTTGTGTGCTAATACAGGGTATGTGTGAAGTGTCAAGTGCTGTAGTGTCATGCATAGAGTTAGTGCATGTTGCTACTGCCTTGTGCTCTGTGTGCTACTCTCTGCTGTACTCGTCCCGGCAGTAGCCCCGTGGCACTCAAAATTTCCCTGGAATTTTCTAGTGTTTACTTTACAATTCTCTTTTGCCATATTTCGGCGCGTAACTCCTCCCGCAGCTTTGAGAAAACCCCAACAATATATACATCAAAACGTGCGGCACGATCGGGGGAGGGGTGCTATGACTTTTGGTGTTGAAATTCCAATTTTTCCCAAAGTTATTCCCGAAACAAAACAGGCATATTTCTCCATTGGGAATGAATGGGAATTTCTTTTTGAACACAAAATTTCATCTTTTTTCTAGAGTCACCTAGCTCTCTTATACTTGCACATAGAAATGTGATTCAAACTTTAAAACGAAGGAAAACTTGTGCTCTCTTCACAACACTAAACTGTTTTAACATAACATGTAAACTTTTCAAACTATGAGCAGTCAAACGAGGAGTGGAAATCACTTTTTCTTCAAAGTTAAGAGTGGAAGCGGCAGTTATTGACACTCTTACTGCTCAAATGAAGGCCAGGCAGGTGTGTGTGTGTGTGTGTGTGTGTGTGTCTATGTGTGTGTGTGTTTTGTACACACTATGTCGTGTGCTAACATTATATGTGAAGTGTAAAGTGCTGTAGTGTCGTGCATAGAGTTAGTGCATGTTGCTACTGCCTTGTGCTCTGTGTGCTACTCTCTGCTGTACTCGTCCCGGCAGTAGCCCCGTGGCACTCAAAATTTCCCTGGAATTTTCTAGTTAGTGCCACGGGGTTCTAGCCCCGAGGCATTCCACTCCAGAAGCTGGAGAGGAATGCCTCGGGCGAAGCCCGAGGCAACTATTAATCTTCTCCATACTTAATATTATTATTTTTCTTATTTTTCTTCCGCCGTTTTTCGGCGCGTAACTCCTCCCGCAGCTTTGAGAAAACCCCGACAATATATACATCAAAACGTGCGGCTCGATCGGGGGAGGGGTGCTATGACTTTTGGTGTTGAAATTCCAAAGTTTCCCAAAGTTATTCCCAAAAAACCGGGAATATTTCTCCATTGGAAATGAATGGGAATTTTTTTTTAAAACCACAAAAATTCACCTTTTTTCAGAGTCAACTAGCTCTCTCATACGTGCACGTAGAAACATGATTTAAACTTCAAAACGGAGGAAAATTTGTCCTCTCTGGACAAATACAAACTATTTTAACATAACATGTAAACTTTTCAAACTATGAGAAGTCAAACGAGGAGTGGAAATCACTTTTTCGTCAAAGTTAGAGTGGAAGCGGCAGTTAGTTAGAGTGTGAGAAGCAGTAATTCATAACCTTCATTTTTATTTTTAACTCGAGCTCACGGCCAAACCGTAAAAAGGAGACAAATAATTTTTTGTCAAAATGTAGACATAGGTGTTGGGATTCATAAAATGTGAAGTTGACAGGCGGGGTCTGCACAAAATTTAAACGGGGGGGCCAAGACCGGCGGCAATACCTGTCTCACTCCCCATTAAACCTAATGTAATCATCTTCTTTTTTCAAAAGAATCTCACTCTGTGTTCGCACTGAGCTTACTCGCTCATTTTAAGGAATATCTGAATAAAATAAACACTGTCAGAATCTGCCGGCTTCTGTGTCTCTCACGGTGTTTTCAGTTTTTGGACAGGAGTTACGGTTTTCTCACAGTTTGCAATTGTTCGGGACCTTGTCAGAAGCCAAATCCCTCAGAATTTTGAGACATTTTTCAAGGCAGATCCTGAAATCGCCGTAGCAACCGCAGGGCCTTAGCTGACCTTGGCAACCTGTTGCTGGGCAGAATCTGACCTACTTTTTTGTGATTGGCTGAACTGATCTACCTTTTTGTGATTGGCTAATTCTACCTGTCTGTCTGTTTTGCCAGTTAACTGAGGTAGTGGCCGAGCTAGTATTGATACTCTGTCTCTATATATACATATGAATTATACTGACAGTCTTACTGCTCAAATGCAGGCTGGTGTGTGTGTGTGTGTGTGTGTGTGTGTGTGTGTGTGTGTGTGTGTGTGTGTGTGTGTGTGTGTGTACACACTGTGTTGTAGTGATTAGAGTTAGTGCATGTTGCTACTGCCTTGTGCTCTGTGTGCTGCTCTCTGCTTACATCTACTGTTACACTTGATACTGACCAGTAAGATGTACTTAATACTGCCACAGTAAAAGTTACTTAGTGTTATATGATCAGGGTGACTTTTGAACACTGGAAATAAATCGTGTACTCGTCCCGGCAGTAGCCCCGGGGCACTCAAAATTTCCCTGGAATTTTCTAGTGTTTACTTTACAATTCTCTTTTGCCAAATTTCGGCGCGTAACTCCTCCCACAGTTTTGAGAAAACCCCAACAATATATACATCAAAACGTGCGGCTCGATCGGGGGAGGGGTGCTATGACTTTTGGTGTTGAAATTCCAATTTTTCCCAAAGTTATTCCCAAAACAAAATCGTCATGATTCTCCATAGGAAAAGAATGGGAATTTCTTTTTAAACACAAAATTTCAACTTTTTTCAGAGTCACCTAGCTCTCTCATACCTGCACATAGAAATGTGATTCAAACTTTAAAACGAAGGAAAACTTGTGCTCTCTTCACAACACTAAACTGTTTTTCCATAACATGTAAACTTTTCAAACTATGAGCAGTCAAACAAGGAGTGGAAATCACTTTTTCTTCAAAGTTAGAGTGGAAGCATTAGTTATTGACACTCTTCCTGCTCAAATGCAGGCCAGGCAGGTATGTGTGTGTGTGTGTGTGTGTGTGTGTGTGTGTGTGTGTGTGTGTGTGTTTGTGTTGTGTTAATACACACTGTATTGTGCTATCACAGAGTATATGTGAAGTGTAAAGTGATGTAGTGTAGTGCTTAGAGTTAGTGCATGTTGCTACTCTCTGCTTACATCTACTGTTACACTTGATACTGACCAGTAAGATGTTCTTAATACTGCCACAGTAAAAGTTACTTAGTGTTATATGATCAGGGTGACTTTTGAACACTGGAAATAAATCATGTACTCGTCCCGGCAGTAGCCCCGTGGCACTCAAAATTTCCCTGGAATTTTCTAGTGTTTACTTTACAATTCTCTTTTGCCATATTTCGGCGCGTAACTCGTACCGCAGCTTTGAGAAAACCCCGACAATATATACATCAAAATGTGCGGCTCGATCGGGGGAGGGGTGCTATGACTTTTGGTGTTGAAATTCCAATTTTTCCCAAAGTTATTCCCAAAACAAAACAGGCACAATTCTCCATTGGAAATGAATGGGAATTTCTTTTTGAACACAAAATTTCATCTTTTTTCAGAGTCACCTAGCTCTCTTATACTTGCACATAGAAATATGATTCAAACTTTAAAACGCAGGAAAACCTGTGCTCTCTTCACAACACTAAACTGTTTTAACATAACATGTAAACTTTTCAAACTATGAGCATTCAAACGAGGTGTGGAAATCGCTTTTTCTTCAAAGTTAAGAGTGGAAGCGTCAGAGTTATTGATACTTTTACTGCTCAAATGCAGGCCAAGCAAGTATGGTGTGTGTGTCTGTGTGTGTGTGTCTGTGTGTGTGTGTGTGTGTTTGTACACACTATATTGTGTGCTAATATAGGGTATATGTGAAGCGTCAAGTGCTGTAGTGTCATGCATAAAGTTAGTGCATGTTCCTACTGCCTTGTGCTCTGTGTGTTACTCTCTGCTGTACTCGTCCCGGAAGTAGCCCCGTGGCACTCAAAATTTCCCTGGAATTTTCTAGTGTTTACTTTACAATTCTCTTTTGCCATATTTCGGCGCGTAACTCCTCCCACAGCTTTGAGAAAACCCCAACAATATATACTTCAAAACGTGCGGCTCGATCGGTAAAGAGGTGCTATGACTTTTGGTGTTGAAATTCCTATTTTTCCCAAAGTTATTCCCAAAACAAAATAGGCATTATTCTCCATTGAAAATGAATGGGAATTTCTTTTTGAACACAAAATTTCATCTTTTTTCAGAATCACCTAGCTCTCTCATACCTGCACATAGAAATGTGATTCAAACTTTAAAACGAAGGAAGACTTGTGCTCTCTTCACAACAAACTAAACTGTTTTAACATAACATGTAAACTTTTCAAACTATGAGCAGTTAAACGAGGAGTGGAAATCACTTTTTCTTCAAAGTTAGAGTGGAAGCATGAGTTATTGACACTCTTACTGCTCAAATGTAGACCAGGCAGGTGTGTGTGTGTGTGTGTGTGTGTGTGTCTTTGTGTGTGAGTGTTTGTACACACTATGTTGTGTGCTAATACAGGGTATGTGTGAAGCGTCAAGTGCTGTAGTGTCGTGCATAGAGTTAGTGCATGTTCCTACTCTCTGCTGTACTTGTCCCGGCAGTAGCCCCGTGGCACTCAAAATTTCCCTGGAATTTTCTAGTGTTTACTTTACAATTCTCTTTTTGCCAAAGTTCGGCGCGTAACTCCTCCCACAGCTTTGAGAAAACCCCAACAATATATACATCAAAACGTGCGTCTCGATCGGGGGAGGGGTGCTATGACTTTTGGTGTTGAAATTCCAATTTTTCCCAAAGTTATTCCCAAAAAAACCAGGAGATTTCTCCATTGAAAATGAATGGGAATTTTTTTTTTAAACCACAAAAAATCACCTTTTTTCAGAGTCACCTTGCTCTCTCATACGTGCACGTAGAAACGTCATTCAAACTTTAAAACGGAGTAAACAACCAACCGTAAAAAGGAGACAAATAATTTTTGCTCAAAATGTAGACATAGGTGTTGGGATTCATAAAATGTGACGTTGACAGGCGGGGTCTGCACAAAATTTAAACGGGGGGGGTCGAGACTGGCGGCAATCCCTGTCTCGCTCCCCACTAACCCTAATGTAATTGTGTCCTTTTTTCAAAAGAATCTCACTCTGTGTTCACACTGAGCTTACTCGCTCATTTTAAGGAATATGTGAATAAAATAAACACTGTCAGAATCTGCCGGCTTCTGTGTCTCTCACGGTGTTTTCGGTTTTTGGACAGGAGTTACGGTTTTCTCACAGTTTGCAATTGTTCGGGACCTTGTCAGAAGCCAAATCCTTTAGAATTTTGAGACATTTTTCAAGGCAGATCCTGAAATTGCTGTAGCAACAGCAGGGCCTTAGCTGACCTTGGCAACCTGTTGCTGGGCAGAATCTGATCTACCTTTTTGTGATTGGCTGAACTGATCTACCTTTTTGTGATTGGCTAATTCTACCTGTCTGTCTGTTTTGCCAGTTAACTGAGCTAGTATTGATACTCTCTCTATATATATATACATATGAATTATATTGACACACCTACTGCTCAAATGCTGGCTTGTGTGTGTGTGTGTGTGTGTGTGTGTGTGTGTGAGTACACACTGTGTTGTAGTGATTAGAGTTAGTGCATGTTGCTACTGCCTTGTGCTCTGTGTGCTACTCTCTGCTTACATCTACTGTTACACTTGATACTGACCAGTAAGATGTACTTAATACTGCCACAGTAAAAGTTACTTAGTGTTATATGATCAGGGTGACTTTTGAACACTGGAAATAAATCATGTACTCGTCCCGGCAGTAGCCCCGTGGCACTCAAAATTTCCCTGGAATTTTCTAGTGTTTACTTTACAATTCTCTTTTGCCATATTTCGGCGCGTAACTCGTACCGCAGCTTTGAGAAAACCCCAACAATATATACATCAAAACGTGCGGCTCCATCGGGGGAGGGGTGCTATGACTTTTGGTGTTGAAATTCCAATTTTTCCCAAAGTTATTCCCAAAACAAAACAGGCATAATTCTCCATTGAAAATGAATGGGCATTTTTTTTTTAAAACACAAAATTTCACTTTTTTTCAGAGTCACCTAGTTCGCTCATACGTGCACATAGAAACGTCATTCAAACTTTAAAACGAAGGAAAATTTGTCCTCTCTGGAAAAATACAAACTATTTTAACATAACATGTAAACTTTTCAAACTATGAGCAGTCAAACGAGGAGTGGAAATCACTTTTTCGTCAAAGTTAGAGTGGAAGCGGCAGTTAGCTAGAGTGTGAGAAGAAGTAATGCATAACCTTAATTTTTATTTTTAACTCGAGCTCACGGCCAAACCGTAAAAAGGAGACAAATAATTTTTTGTCAAAATATAGACATAGGTGTTGGGATTCATAAAATGTGAAGTTGACAGGCGGGGTCTGCACAAAATTTAAACGGGGGGGCCGAGACCGGCGGCAATCCCTGTCTCGCTCCCCATTAAACCTAATGTAATCGTCTTCTCTTTTCAAATGAATCTCACTCTGTGTTCACACTGAGCTTACTCGCTCATTTTAAGGAATATGTGAATAAAATAAACACTGTCAGAATCTGCCGGCTTCTGTGTCTCTCAAGGTGCTTTCGGTTTTTGGACAGGAGTTACGGTTTTCTCACAGTTTGCAATTGTTCGGAACCTTGTCAGAAGCCAAATCCTTTAGAATGTTGAGACATTTTTCAAGGCAGATCCTGAAATCGCCGTAGCAACCGCAGGGCCTTAGCTGACCTTGGCAACCTGTTGCTGGGCAGAATCTGACCTACTTTTTTGTGATTGGCTGAACTGATCTACATTTTTGTGATTGGCTAATTCTACCTGTCTGTCTGTTTTGCCAGTTAACTGAGCTAGTATTGATAGTCTCTCTCTATATATATACATATGAATTATATTGACACTCTTACTGCTCAAATGCTGGCTTGTGTGTGTGTGTGTGTGTGTGTGTGTGTGTGTGTGTGTGTGTGTGTGAGAGTGTGTGTGTGAGTACACACTGTGTTGTAGTGCTTAGAGTTAGTGCATGTTGCTACTGCCTTGTGCTCTGTGTGCTACTCTCTGCTTACATCTACTGTTACACTTGATACTGACTAGTAAGATGTACTTAATACTGCCACAGTAAAAGTTACTTAGTGTTATATGATCAGGGTGACTTTTGAACACTGGAAATAAATCGTGTACTCGTCCCGGCAGTAGCCCCGTGGCACTCAAAATTTCCCTGGAATTTTCTAGTGTTTACTTTACAATTCTCTTTTGCCATATTTCGGCGCGTAACTCGTCCCGCAGCTTTGAGAAAACCCCAACAATATATACATCAAAACGTGCGGCTCGATCGGGGGATGGGTGCTATGACTTTTGGTGTTGAAATTCCAA
Source organism: Scomber japonicus (assembly GCF_027409825.1). Lineage (NCBI taxonomy): Eukaryota > Metazoa > Chordata > Actinopteri > Scombriformes > Scombridae > Scomber > Scomber japonicus. The sequence goes on along the minus strand of NC_070583.1, from coordinate 2,417,532 downwards.
TTTTTCCCAAAGTTATTCCCAAAACATCACAG
>NC_070583.1:2400000-2412500 GCF_027409825.1 Scomber japonicus | reverse complement strand
CTAGTGTTTACTTTACAATTCTCTTTTGCCATATTTCGGCGCGTAACTCCTCCCGCAGCTTTGAGAAAACCCCAACAATATATACATCAAAACATGCGGCTCGATCGGGGGAGGGGTGCTATGACTTTTGGTGTTGAAATTCCAATTTTTCCCAAAGTTATTCCCAAAACAAAACAGGCAAAATTCTCCATTGGAAATGAATGGGAATTTCTTTTTGAACACAAAATTTCATCTTTTTTCAGAGTCACCTAGCTCTCTTATACTTGCACATGGAAATGTGATTCAAACTTTAAAACGAAGGACAACTTGTTCTCTCTTCACAACACTAAACTGTTTTTCCATAACATGTAAACTTTTCAAACTATGAGCATTCAAACGAGGAGTGGAAATCACTTTTTCTTCAAAGTTAGAGTGGAAGCATTAGTTATTGACATTGATTTAAGGTGAGTACAGAGAAATGTTCACCCTTCAGCAAATTAATGGGAAAACAGCCATCTAACTCATACATCATTCTGCACATGAAGTTCAAACATTCATGAAATGGAACAATGTGCAAGGAAAAATGAGTTATGTTGTAATCCTTAAGATTTCAGTCATGGTTAATTTGGCAAATGCAATTTAATAATACAGCAAACACTTATTGGGCAGCTAAAACAGGTATCTATTTGCAGAACAACCAACAAAACTGACTGCATTTTAAGGAAGCCTACTAATAATTTTAGTCACATTTATAATTAAATATCACTTTTGGTGGTAACTATGGTGACTAGGTTTGCAAAATTCCGTCAATTTTCAAACTTGGAAACTTTCCATGGGAATTAACAGGAATTAACAGGAATAAACTGGGAATTTATTAAACTGAAGGTATGTTCCTATTAGGGAACTTAAATATAGTTGTGTAAAATAATATTTTGGCATAATCCTGACTAAAACAACCAGATATCATGCAGTACAGCTGAATATCTGTGCTATCACATGCTCACATAGCACACTGTTTAGTGCAGGGCTACTGAGACAACGCCCCCTACACGCACTGTGCAAAATGAGACCACGCCCCCTACATGCACTGTGCATACTGAGACAACGCCCCTACATGCACTGTGCATACTGAGACCACGCCCCTACATGCACTGTGCATACTGAGGCCACGCCCCCTGCATACACTGTGCATAGTGAGACCACGCCCCATACATGCAATGTGCATACTGAGACCACGCCCCCTACATGCACTGCACAGATTGAGACCACGCCCCTGTATGTACTTTGCATACTGAGGCCACGCCCCCATATGCACTGTGCATAACTCCACGTTCATGTTTTTGTTCTGTTTGATTGTTCAACTTGATCTTGTTCAACTTATAAATAAATCTGTTTTAATTGTATTATTTTGCTTATAACTAAACAAATGTTTTTGCTTATATATGATACCTTTCCACTAAATTACCCTAAATTGAAATAAATTTCCATTCATTTCCATAATTCCCATGGAAAGTTTCCAATTTGGAATATTTCCAAAATTTCCCAGCTTAACTTCCCATGGAAATTTACCGGAAACTTTCCGAAAATTTACTGGAAATTTTCCACCCCTTTGCAAACTTTAGTCGTCAGTACATTGAGCACAAAGTTGTCAGTGAAATGGAGACATGTGTTCAACAGTTAAGCTTGTGAAATTAACACTACTTGCATATTTATAGATTTAGTTTTTTTTCAATCAGGGCGAATAAGTATTTCAGAATTTGTATAAGGTATTCTGACTTTCTTACGGACTATTTTTGTTTGTCTTGAAATATGTCTGGAAGCGACCTTTAACTACTATCTCCTCACATTCAGTGTTCTTCGGGGAGGATAAATGCACTTCCAAAAATGTATTTTCTTCATCAAATAATCCTAGTTTAACAGCAGAAAACATTGTATTTCAATTCCATTTCTTTTCAGATACGTGCAACATTTAGCAAAACAGCCTGACCACACTTCATGGTGTTGGAGATGTACCCCTACAACTATCAGATTCAGTGAATATCCTTCTAAGTCTGCGACATTACAATTAAAGTAGTGAGTCTTTATGGGTTTCATACCATTCCACAGTCCAACAGGCAGTGAGGAGCCCATCATACAGCTTCAAAAAGTGTTAACAATCTCCATTGTCATCCTCACTGATTTGGGTAAAAGTGACAGTCACCACCCTCTCTGGGTGCCATGGAGACATGTCACAGTGGGTATTTAAATGTGATTTAAATGTGTTTTCACTGTGGGTTCAAATTTAACTTTATGCTGTGTATTTCTTTCTCTTTGCCATAAGAGGGAGTATTCACCAAGGTGAGCGCTTGTAGATGAGCTGCAAGACTTCTGCTCCTCTGACAATAAACACAACATATATAATAATAATAATAATAATAATAAATTTTATTTGTAATGCACTTTTCATAAAAACAATCTCAAAGTGCTATAGAGTAAAAACGACACATAAAATCAGCAATCATATGCTTTTTTTAAAAGGTGGGTTTTCAGGCCATATTTAAAAGTGTCAGTAGCCTGTGGTGCCCTCAGGTGGTCTGGGAGGGCGTTCCAAAGACGGGGGGCGGCGGAGCAGAAAGCCCGATCTCCCATTGTGTGGAGCTTAGTCCTTGGGGTTTTAAGGAGATGGGTGGAGGAAGAACGGAGGGAACATGTGGATGTCTGAGGAGTGAGGAGGTCCTTGAGGTATGTGGGGGCAGTTCCATGGAGGCACTGGTGGGTGAGGAGGGAGACCTTATACTCAATGCGGAGTGAGACAGGGAGTCAGTGGAGTGTTTTTAGAATGGGAGTGATGTGATTGAATTTCCGCACCCTCATCAGCAGCGCTGTTCTGGATGTATTGGAGCTTTTGAATGCTCTTGCTAGGGATCCCGATGAGGAGTGCGTTGCAGTAGTCCAGCCTGGAGGAGACAAAGGCATGGACCAATTTTTCTGCGTCTGCGAGGGTGAGTGACGGACGGAGTTGAGCGATGTTCTTGAGGTGGTAGAATAACGTTTTGCAGAGCTGTTTGATGTGGTTGTCGTAGGTGAGATGGGAGTCCATTTTTACACCAAGGTTGGTGACGACTGGGGATAGTGGAATGGCCTGATCCGAGAAGGTGATGCTGGTGATGGTGGAAGTGCCAACCTGGTGTGGAGTGCCGACTAGGATGGCCTCAGTCTTGGAGCTGTTTAGCTGCAGGAAGTTGAGCTTCATCCATGCCTTTATCTCCTCCAGGCAGGTGGTGAGAGTGGCAGATGGTGAGAGTGCAGAGTGGTTGGGGTGGTTAGAGTCCATTTTGAGGTACAACTGTGTGTCATCGGCATAGCAGTGGAATGATAATCCGTGTGTCCTGATGACATGACCAAGAGGGAGCAGATAGACGGTGAAGAGAGTTGGTCCAAGTACCGAGCCCTGGGGGACCCCACAGGTGACAGTGTGGGTCTCTGATTTAGCTTCCCCCAGGGCAACGTGCTCTGTCCTTCCTGACAGATAGGAGGAAAACCAGTTGTAGACGGAGTTGGAGAGGCCGATGGTGGTATGAAGACGGTGCAACAGGATGTTGTGGTCAACAGTGTCGAAAGCGGCAGACAGATCCAGGAGAATGAGAAGGGATGGGGAGCCAGCGTCAGCTGTCATGAGCAGGTCGTTGGTCACCCTAACCAGTGCTGTTTCAGTGCTGTGGCCTTGGCGGAAACCAGACTGAAATGTTTCGTACAGATTGTTTTGTTTGAGATGGTTATGGAGTTGGGAAGCCACTACTTTTTCCAGCACCTTTGAGAGAAATGGCAAGTTTGAGATGGGTCTGTAGTTCGAGAGATGATCCGGGTCCAGTGCGTGTTTTTTAAGAAGTGGTCTGATAACAGCAGCTGTAAGTGCATTTGGAACATAGCCAGTTTGCAGGGAAAGGTTTGTCACCTGAGTGATGAGGGGGCTAATGGCAGCAAGATTGGACTTTACCAGGGCTGTGGGGAGGGGGTCCAACACGCAGGTAGAAGGTTTCATTTTACAGATGATGGCCTCAAACTCCTGCAGTGTGACACTGGAAAAGTTGCTGAGAAGTCCGGAAGGCCCTGGCAGTGGATCAGTTAGAGTGGTGGGAGTGGCTGAGGGGCCAGGGGGACTGGATAGAAGGGAACGGATGGTTACTATTTTATTCCTAAAGAAGTTAATGAAGTTGTTGCAGTTTTCCACAGTGGCATCTGAGTGAGAGGTTGTTTGCGGCTGGAGAAGGTGGCTGATGGTAGAGAAAAGCTGCTTGGAGTTGCCTGGGTTGCTATTAATGATGTCAGAGTAAAATTGGGACCTTGCATCTTTGAGGGATTTGGCATAGGCTTTTTGATGTTCCCTGTAGGCCTGCTTGTGTACTGTCAGTCCTGAAGCCTTGAAGCGCCGTTCAAGGATGCGTCCAGATGATTTCATCCCCCGCAGCTCACTAGTGTACCAGGGGGCTGAGCGTGAGAAGGTGACTGTACGGGTCCTGATGGGGGCGTGATGGTCAAGGAGGCTGGTCAGAGACTGATTGTAAAAGTCCACTGTTTCTGTTACTGAGGAGAAAGCAGTAGAGTCAGAGGACACATGTTGGAGGTCTATAGCTAGGGCGTCAGGGTCAATGTTTTTAATGGATCTGAAATGGATTTGCCGCTTCGGTTTACAGTGGGATGAGTAGGAGAAGGGCAGCTCCATGTAAATGGCTTTGTGGTCTGACAGCCCTAGATCACGTACCTGTAGGTTCATGATGGGAACAGAGTTTGTTATGACCAGTATAAATGATCAGTGTCTGCTTTTCCTGGAAAAAAACTAGTAATGTGTGTTACCTTTTGACAATTTATTCCTAAGACCTCTTCTGATGTCATTTGGGCAAATGATGCAGTAAATGATCATCACAAGTAAATTTCTCATGTTATATGTGAAAGGGTGAATTGTCCATTTTTTCATGTGAAGATAATGTGAAGAAGAAACTATGGTGCTTTGTGGAGTCACAAATATCACTGGCACAGATGTTTTCAGGACTTTCATTCTGAAGAGGAACTGCCTTTTAGAATTGCTAATACTATCTCTTGAAGAATTGGCCTGTTAAATGTTGTGTAATTATATAATTATATGCTCTACTATTCGTACTTATCTATTGTTCTTTATTCTTTCTTATTGATGCTCTTCCATTACTGTCCACTTGCTGCTGTAACAAATTTCCCCATTGTGGGACTAATAAAGAAATCTCTTATCTTATTTTGACCCACAACATCTATGACATGCTCTTATTGGAGTTATGGAGCTGCTGTGATTTTAAATTTGTTTTAAAATGAAGTCTGATTTTTTAACTGAAAGAATATATTACTGCCAACAGGACTCACATGCACAATACAGACAGAAGCATAGTCATAATCCTGTTTCATAAAGTGGCAGTCAATGATGGATGGATAGATAGATAGATAGATAGATAGATAGACATACATCTATGTCCATCCATCCATCCATCTTCTTCCGCTTATCCGGGGTCGGGTCGCGGGGGCAGCAGCCTAAGCAGGGAAGCCCAGACTTCCCTCTCCCCAGCCACTTCGTCCAGCTCTTCCCGGGGGACCCCGAGGCGTTCCCAGGCCAGCCGAGAGACATAGTCTCTCCAGCGTGTCCTGGGTCTTCCCCGGGGTCTCCTACCGGTGGGACGTGCCCTGAACACCTCACCAGGGAGGCGTCCGGGAGGCATCCTAATTAGATGCCCGAACCACCTCATCTGGCTCCTCTCGACGCGGAGGAGCAGCGGGTCTACTCCGAGCTCCCTCCGGATGACTGAGCTTCTCACCCTATCTCTAAGGGAGAGCCCAGCCACCCTACGGAGGAAGCTCATTTCAGCCGCTTGTACCCGCGATCTTGTTCTTTCGGTCACTACCCAAAGCTCATGACCATAGGTGAGGGTAGGAACGAAGATCGACTGGTAAATCGAGAGCTTCGCCTTTCGGCTCAGCTCCCTCTTCACCACGACGGATCTGTGCAGAGTCCGCATTACTGCAGACGCCGCACCGATCCGCCTGTCGATCTCCCGTTCCATCCTTCCCTCACTCGTGAACAGGACCCCGAGGTACTTGAACTCCTCCACTTGAGGCAGAATCTCATCCCCGACCCGAAGAGTGCACTCCACCCTTTTCCGGTTGAGGACCATGGCCTCGGATTTGGAGGTGCTGATTCTCATCCCGGCCGCTTCGCACTCGGCTGCGAACCGATCCAGTGAGAGTTGGAGGTCACGGTCTGATGAAGCCAACAGGACCACATCATCTGCAAAAAGCAGTGACCCAATCCTGAGGTCACCAAACCGGACCCCCTCCACACCCTGGCTGCGCCTAGAAATCCCGTCCATAAAAATTATGAACAGGGTCGGTGACAAAGGGCAGCCCTGGCGGAGTCCAACCCTCACTGGAAACAAGTCCGACTTACTACCGGCGATGCGGACCAAGCTCTGACACCGGTTGTACAGGGAACGGACGGCCCTTATCAGGGGGTCCGATACCCCGTACTCCCGGAGAACCCCCCACAGGATCCCCCGATGGACACGGTCGAATGCCTTCTCCAAGTCCACAAAACACATGTGGACTGGTTGGGCAAACTCCCATGCACCCTCAAAGATCCTGCAGAGGATGTAGAGCTGGTCCACTGTTCCACGGCCCGGACGAAAACCACACTGCTCCTCCTGAATCCGAGGTTCAACTACCCGACGGACCCTCCTCTCCAGCACCCCCGAATAGACCTTGCCAGGGAGGCTGAGGTGTGTGATTCCCCTGTAATTGGAACACACCCTCCGGTCCCCAGTCCACCACCCCAGTCTGCCAATCCAGAGGCACTGCCCCCGATGTCCACGCGATGCTGCAGAGTCGTGTCAACCATGACAGCCCCACAACATCCAGGGCCTTGAGGAACTCGGGCCGGATGTCATCCACCCCCGGGGCCCTGCCACCGAGGAGCTTTTTAACCACCTCGGCAACCTCAGCCCCAGAGATAGGAGAGCCCACACCCGAGTCCCCCGGCCCTGCTTCCTTACCGGAAGACGTGTTGGTGGGATTGAGGAGGTCTTCGAAGTATTCCTTCCACCGATCCACAACGTCCCGAGTCGAGGTCAGCAGCGCACCGTCCCCACCGTACACAGTGTTTACGGCGCACTGCTTCCCCCTGCTGAGACGCTGGATGGTGGTCCAGAATCTCTTCGAAGCCGTCCGGAAGTCTTTTTCCATGACCTCACCGAACTCCTCCCATGTCTGGGTTTTTGCCTCAGCGACCGCCCTAGCTGCGCTCCGCTTGGTCTGCCGGTACCTGTCTGCTGCCTCTGGAGTCCTACAGGCCAAAAAGGACCTATAGGACTCCTTCTTCAGCTTGACGGCGTCCCTCACCGCCGGTGTCCACCAGCGGGTTTGGGGATTGCCGCCCCGACAGGCACCGACCACCTTGCGGCCACAGCTCCGGTCAGCCGCCTTAACAATGGAGGCACAGAACATGGCCCACTCGGACTCAATGTCCCCCGCCTCCCCCAGCAGACCCTCACAATGCATTTGGGCCTGCCAGGTCTTACCGGCATCCTCCCCCACCATCGGAGCCAACTCACCACCAGGTGGTGATCAGTTGACAGCTCCGCCCCTCTCTTCACCCGAGTGTCCAAGACATGCGGCCGCAAGTCCGACGACACGACTACAAAGTCAATCATCGAACTGCGGCCTAGGGTGTCCTGGTGCCAAGTGCACATATGGACACCCTTATGCTTGAACATGGTGTTCGTTATGGACAATCCGTAACGAGCACAGAAGTGTAATAACAGAACACCGCTCGGGTTCAGATCGGGGGTGTGGCGTTCCTCCCAATCACACCCTTCCAGGTCTCACTGTCGCTACCAACATGGGCGTTGAAGTCCCCCAGCAGAACGAGGGAATCCCCAGAGGGAGTGTTTTCCAGCACCCCCTCCAAGGAGTCCAAAAAGGCTGGATACTCTGAGCTGCTGTTCGGACCATAGGCACAAACAACAGTCAGGATCCGTCCCCCCACCCGAAGGCGGAGGGAGGCCACCCTCTCGTCTACCGGGGTAAACTCCAACATACAGGCACCAAGCCGGGGGGCAATAAGTATTGCAATAAGTGGGTCTGTGGGAGAGGGGTCCCATGTCCCTTTTTCGGGCTGTGCCCGGCCGGGCCCCATGGGTGAAGGCCCGGCCACCAAGCGCTCGCCTCCGAGCCCCACCCCCAGGCCTGGCTCCAGGGGGGGGCCCCGGTGACCCGCGTCCGGGCAAGGGACACGAAAGACCAACTATCTTGCTCGTCATTGGGGTCTTTTGAGCTACCTTTTGTCTGGCCCCTCCCCCGGGACCTGTTTGCCATGGGAGACCCTACCAGGGGCATAAAGCCCCCGACAACTGAGCTCTTGGGGTCATTGGGACACGCAAACCCCTCCACCACGGTAAGGTAGTAGCTCGGGGAGGGGATACATCTATGTGTGTTAAGCAAATAAAGGCTGTTTTCTAAACAGAAACAGTTCTGCATTATGTAGGATTTAGAGTGTGTTAGGATTCTTAGATGTGTGTATGTGTGTGTGTGTGTGTGTGTGTGTGTGTGTGTGTGTGTGTGTGAAGTTCTCCCAGTTCCTTTCAAAGTAAAGATTTGAGAATTAAAGGTTGAATATGTAGAATATTTATTAAAAGCTATATATTTTTTTAAAATAATACAGCCACGGGCACCATAAAAAAAAAAAGTAGCTGTCGCTGTAAATAAGTGGTTGTTTACCTTTGTATTCTTTGGCTGCTGGTTCACTGAGTTTTTAGCGCAATAATAGTGGTAGGCTACTGTCGAACTCGCCAGGGTCTTAGCTTTCATATGAGATGCTATTTGTTTGTGTATCATGAAGTATCAAAATGGTAGCAATGGAAATGTGGAGAGTGGGTTGACTTTCTGACGCTATTCGGATTTTGATATTTGATCATTAATATGCTTGGTGTTTGAGTTGTGTTTGGTGTGTGTAAAAATGACGTGCTTGTAGCGGAGTTTTTCCTATTTAATTTGATGTGCAGTATGACTGTAATTAGGGGATCATCCCTATGTTCCCCGGGTGCTATATTCCCCGCTTTGTATGTGACCGGGGAACATAGGGATGATCCCGTCTAGAGTTAACCAGTTAGCTGAGTTATTCGCCGAGTTAGCAGATGAGTTAGCCGCCGAGTTAGCAGCCGAGCTAGCAGCTGAATTAACAGCCGAGTTATCCGCCGAGCTAGCAACCGAGTTAGCCGCGATCAGGGAACATAGGACCCGGGGAACATAGGTACGCTCCCCAGGTTTAACTGCTACTCCCACTGGCGTTACAATGTAATGTACCTCAGTGGTTTCAAGCAGAGACATTATAATAAGAGAAGTCCTTTACAGCGTCTGTTACAGCGAGGGTATGTTCGCTTCCTGTTTTCAAAATAAAAGCACCAACTCTATCGTTATGGTTTTCTTAATAATAAAAGGCAACGGGTGTTTTATTTTGTGAAAATGACCAGAAGTGCGCTACTCGCTACGACTAACTTGAGTGGCTCCGATTTCGCAGGAACAAAACTTTAAGCAGATGTTATTTGGACAAATTAGCGTGACATTGTGCATCTAAAGGGCTACTTCCTCGCCTAAAAAGGTTAGACATGTGGATTAAGTGGTATATTTACAGAGATAGAGCTAAAATAAAATCCGGCACCGGACCTGGCAACCCGACTGCTGGAATTACTTTTTGGTTGTTGCGACTACGATCTCGAGACATTAGATGGCGTTGTTCTGCTCATTCTACATATTCTACCTTTAATAATCATTTAGCCTCATAATTAACCTGGGTGCCATCACTCACATAATGACCTTTGACCTGAGAACATCGTTGACATACTCTTACTGTAGTAATGGACCTCAGTGTGATTTTGCATTGCTTAAAGAAAATGCTGTGATTTTAATTGATTCTAAAATGATGGAGGTGATAGATAAATTGATAGATAGATGTAAAGGTTCTGTGTGTACTGTTTCAGTAGAAGGATGCTTTTCATTTCTAATTTCTCGTAATCTTTTCATATTAATTGAGTCAAAGATCTTCCAAATCAACCATCACTACAGTACTGTTGCTTCATTGTCCCATATTTGACCTACTATGTAGAAGTGTGGAGGAACACATAGAAAACAAACACAGATCCAACATCTTCACCTTGTAAACAAAAAGTGGAAGAATTATGGCACTAAAGTAAAAGCTGTAGAGTTTAAGGATCTGGTTTTACTTCAAAACTTTTAATAATATCCAAGGGTTATTTTAAATGATTTGGTACAGTGTGTCTTTTTGACTTGTTTATTTGAATGTGTTTTGGCTTTGGTATGTGTCTATATATTCTATTTTATATAATAATAAATGAATAAACCAAATAAGAACCTCTGGTCTCCGGCGCTGAATGCCTCCAACAGAGTGGTCGGACAGCGACACTCAGTGGCTGATTGGAGAAACTGCAGCTTGTTTCTATACTTCTGAGCTTCACTGTTCAGCTCACCCATGATTTATGTGTGTATGAACTTTTAAACTGTCCGCAGCAAGATGAGCTGTTAATGTGTGTTATTAATATGGTATATTTCAGTTTAATGACTTTCTTTTAACATGTGAAAAGTAGAGTAACACATTAAAAGATGTATTGTTGAGTTTTTATTTGACAGTCTGTGGAGACTGTTGAAATAAAGCAGCTCTGTACACGAACTGCTCAACAGTGAACAGACACAGTGGAGGAAATGGTAAGTTTAGGTGAAATTTTGTATTTGAAAAGTGACACTTGAAGTGCCACTGAGCTTCACTGTTTCCCCAGTTTGTAATTTGTAACCTCATAAATTTTTGTAAATAAGTGAAAAAAAAGTCAGAAAATGAAGAACCCTTCACGAATTTGCATGTCATCCTTGCACCTCCGTCGTGTACGTCTTCTCTTTCCCAATTCCTCACACTTTTGACCAATATCTATCTGCTGTCCGTGATCATGTCGAGCTCAGCCAATCAAGTTGCTGTATGTGCAAATCTGAAACTGAGATTTAGAGTACAGACAAACTTTCATGTTATGTTGTAATCCTTAAGATTTCAGTCCTGGTTAATTTGGCAAGTGCAATTTAATAATACAGCAAACACATATCAGGCAGCTAAAACAGGCAACTGGGTATCTGTTTGTAGAACAACCAACAAAACTGACTGCTCTTTAAACCACCCCTGTACCTTTCCCTGAGATAACACGACTCATAAAGGAAAACTCTGCAGCTCTGTCACAGCATCAGGTGGGGGAGCGTAAGGATGCAACATGTGCAGCCAGGTTTTCCATTCGGTGTACAGAGAATGCACCCCACCCCCTTTTGACTCTTCAGGCTGTACCAACCCCCACTTATCTATCTATCTATCTATCTACCTATCTATCTATCTATCTATCTGTCTATCTATCTACAGTAGTAGCCACTTCAAAATTCCCCTCCAAGCTGAATGCCAGCTGAATGGCAGCTGACTCCCAGCCAAGTTCCAGCTGAGTTCCAGCAGCTGGAGGGACCCCCTCCTTCTCCTGGGCGTGTCTATCTTTTCCTGTAAACCCACCTATTCATTGTAATACAAGGTTTGACCAGGAGATAGCTCTTCTGTCACAAACTAGCCCACATTCTGATGTTTTATGATTTTTTACTGACAGGTCATCCAAAATTCATCGAATCAAATCAAAAAATTAAATAGCCTACTGACTACTGATTATTGTGTTATTTGTTTTGAATCTAACACAAAAAACGGAAAAAAAGGCTTTTCGTATTTTACTTTTAGGCTCAGATAAATAATACGAAATGACAAAAACGGGCCACAGGACTGTATTTGATTATGTGCAATTATACAGCGCATTTGTACCTGCCAACCCCGGTCTATTCAGTGCATGCTTTAAGCCAGGTAAGCCCAGCCACCTTATTAGCATTATCATTGCTCAACCTTTTGTTTGGGCTTAATGGGCCATTTGGTTCCATTGTCACACAAATCACGCACAGAGATTCAGAATCAGGTGTTCATGGACGTCGGAACTATTTTCTGAGAGGGGTCACTGTGAGCTTTCATAATAGTCAAATATCTCCTGCGTCATGGTGCTGCGCAGCCAGGTTTTCAGCCTGCTCAAGGCTGAGAAAGAGCGCTCAGATGCCGCAACAGATATGGGCCAGACAGAGTTGAATGAGCATTAATTATATGAAAAAGATAAATATAAGTCAGACAAATTGAGTTTAAATTCAGATTCGTTATTATTATTACAGTAACTAGTAACTAGTTAATTAACTATTGGTGTAAAACTGAAAACTCAACCACACATACGTGCTGGACAGAGTGGGGGCACTACACACATCTACAACTACACCCCTCACTCACTTAGAAAAGATGTAAAACTGAAAACTCAACCACACATACAGGAGCATATGTGCTGGATATAGTGGGGGCACAAACAGTGTCTTGATCTTGATTTTCGGTGGGGGAAGTGTCCAGCTCG
>NC_070583.1:2325000-2330000 GCF_027409825.1 Scomber japonicus | reverse complement strand
CGATTTCAGGATCTGCCTTGAAAAATGTCTCAACATTCTAAAAGATTTGGCTTCTGACAAGGTTCCGAACAATTGCAAACTGTGAGAAAACCGTAACTCCTGTCCAAAAACCGAGAACACCGTGAGAGACACAGAAGCCGGCAGATTCTGACAGTGTTTATTTTATTCAGATATTCCTTAAAATGAGCGAGTAAGCTCAGTGTGAACACAGAGTGAGATTCTTTTGAAAAGAGAAGATGATTACATTAGGTTTAATGGGGAGCGAGACAGGTATTGCCGCCGGTCTCGGCCCCCCCGTTTAAATTTTGTGCAGACCCCGCCTGTCAAAGTCACATTTTATGAATCCCAACACCTATGTCTACATTTTGACAAAAAATTATTTGTCTCCTTTTTACGGTTTGGCCGTGAGCTCGAGTTAAAAATAAAAATTAAGGTTATGGTTTACTGCTTCTCACACTCTAGCTAACTGCTGCTTCCACTCTAACTTTGACGAAAAAGTGATTTCCACTCCTCGTTTGACTGCTCATAGTTTGAAAAGTTTATATGTTATGGAAAAACTGTTGGTATTTTTCCAGAGAGGACAAATTTTCCTCCATTTTAAAGTTTGAATCACGTTTTTACATGCATGTATGAGAGAGCTAGGTGACTCTGAAAAAAGGTGAAAAAAGGTGAAATTTTTGGGGTTTTTCAAAAAATTCCCATTCATTTCCAATAGAGAAATCTCCCGGTTTTTTGGGAATAACTTTGGGAAACTTTGGAATTTCAACACCAAAAGTCATAGCACCCCTCCCCCGATCGAGCCGCACGTTTTGATGTATATATTGTCGGGGTTTTCTCAAAGCTGCGGGAGGAGTTACGCGCCGAAATATGGCAAAAGAGAATTGTAAAGTAAAAACTAGAAAATTCCAGGGAAATTTTGAGTGCCACGGGGTTGCTGCCGGGACGAGTACAGCAGAGAGTAGGAACATGCACTAACTCTATGCACAACACTACAGCACATTACGCTTCACACATACCCTGTATTAGCACACAACATAGTGTGTACAAAGACACACACACACACACACACACACACACACACACCTGCCTGGCCTGCATTTGAGCAGTAAGAGTGTCAATAACTGATGCTTCCACTCTAACTTTCAAGAAAAATTGACTTCCACTCCTCGTTTGACTGATCATACTTTTAAAAGTTTACATGTTATGTTAAAACAGTTTAGTGTTGTGAGAAGAGAACAAGTTTTCCTTCGTTTTAAAGTTTGAATCAAATTTCTATGTGTAAGTATAAGAGAGCTAGGTGACTCTGAAAAAAGATGAAATTTTGTGTTTAAAAAGAAATTCCCATTCATTTCCAATGGAGGATTATGCCTGTGTTGTTTTGGGAATAACTTTGGGAAAAATAGGAATTTCAACACCAAAAGTCATAGCACCCCTCCCCCGAACGAGCCGCACGTTTTGATGTATATATTGTTGGGGTTTTCTCAAAACTGTGGGAGGAGTTACGCGCCGAAATATGGCAAAAGAGAATTGTAAAGTAAACACTAGAAAATTCCAGGGAAATTTTGAGTGCCACGGGGCTACTGCCGGGACGAGTACAGCAGAGAGTAGCACACAGAGCACAAGGCAGTAGGAACATGCACTAACTCTATGCACGACACTACAGCATACACACACACACACACACACACACACACCATACCTGCCTGGCCTGCATTTGAGCAGTAAGGCTGTCAATAACTGACGCTTCCACTCTAACTTTGAAGAAAAAGTGATTTCCACTCCTCGTTTGACTGCTCATAGTTTGAAACGTTTACATGTTATGTTAAAACAGTTTAGTGTTTTGGAGAGAGCACAAGTTTTCCTTCGTTTTAAAGTTTGAATCACATTTCTATGTGCAAGTATAAGAGAGCTAGGTGATTTTGAAAAAAGATGAAATTTTGTGTTCAAAAAGAAATTCCCATTCATTTCCAATGGACAATTATGCCTGTTTTGTTTTGGGAATAACTTTGGGAAAAATAGGAATTTCAACACCAAAAGTCATAGCACCCCTCCCCCGATCGAGCCGCACGTTTTGATGTATATATTGTTGGAGTTTTCTCAAAACTGCGGGACGAGTTATGCGCCGAAATATGGCAAAAGAGAATTGTAAAGTAAACACTAGAAAATTCCAGGGAAATTTTGAGTGCCACGGGGCTACTGCCGGGACGAGTACACGATTTATTTCCAGTGTTCAAAAGTCACCCTGATCATATAACACTAAGTAACTTTTACTGTGGCAGTATTAAGTACATCTTACTGGTCAGTATCAAGTGTAACAGTAGCACACAGAGCACAAGGCAGTAGCAACATGCACTAACTCTATGCACGACACTACAGCATTTGACGCTTCACACATACCCTGTATTAGCACATAATATAGTGTGTACAAACACTCACACACAAAGACACACAAAGACACACACACACACACACACACACACCATACCTGCCTGGCCTGCATTTGAGCAGTAAGACTGTCAATAACTGACGCTTCCACTCTAACTTTGAAGAAAAAGTGATTTCCACTCCACGTTTGACTGCTCATAGTTTGAAAAGTTTACATGTTATGTTAAAACAGTTTAGTGTTTTGGAGAGAGCACAAGTTTTCCTTCGTTTTAAAGTCTGAATCACATTTCTATGTGCAAGTATAAGAGAGCTAGGTGATTCTGAAAAAAGATGAAATTTTGTGTTCAAAAAGAAATTCCCATTCATTCCCAATGGAGAATTATGCCTGTTTTGTTTCGGGAATAACTTTAGGACAAATTGGAATTTCAACACCAAAAGTCATAGCACCCCTCCCCCGATCGAGACGCACGTTTTGATGTATATATTGTTGGGGTTTTCTCAAAGCTGTGGGAGAAGTTACGCGCCGAAATTTGGCAAAAGAGAATTGTAAAGTAAACACTAGAAAATTCCAGGGAAATTTTGAGTGCCACGGGGCTACTGCCGGGACGAGTACACGATTTATTTCCAGTGTTCAAAAGTCACCCTGATCATATAACACTAAGTAACTTTTACTGTGGCAGTATTAAGTACATCTTACTAGTCAGTATCAAGTGTAACAGTAGATGTAAGCAGAGAGTAGCACACAGAGCACAAGGCAGTAGCAACATGCACTAACTCTGTGCCCGACACTACAGCATTTGACGCTTCACACATACCCTGTATTAGCACACAACATAGTGTGTACAAACACTCACACACAAAGACACACACAAAGACACACACATACCTGCCTGGCCTGCATTTGAGCAGTAAGACTGTCAATAACTGACGCTTCCACTCTAACTTTGAAAAAAAAAGTGATTTCCACTCCTCGTTTGACTGCTCATAGTTTGAAAAGTTTACATGTTATATAAAAACAGTTTAGTGTTTTGGAGAGCGCACAGGTTTTCCTCCGTTTTAAAGTTTGAATCACATTTCTATGTGCAAGTATGAGAGAGCTAGTTGACTTCGAAAAAAGATGAAATTTTGTGATTAAAAAGAAATTCCCATTCATTTCCAATGGAGGATTATGCCTGTTTTGTTTTGTGAATAACTTTGGGAAAAATAGGAATTTCAACACCAAAAGTCATAGCACCCCTCCCCCGATCGAGCCGCACGTTTTGATGTGTATATTGTCGGGGTTTTCTCAAAGCTGTGGGAGGAGTTACGCGCCGAAATATGGCGGAAGAGAATTGTAAAGTAAACACTAGAAAATTCCAGGGAAATTTTGAGTGCCACGGGGCTACTGCCGGGACGAGTACAGCAGAGAGTAGCACACAGAGCACAAGGCAGTAGCAACATGCACTAACTCTATGCACGATACTACAGCACTTGACGCTTCACACATACCCTGTATTAGCACACAACATAGTGTATACAAACACTCACACACAGACACACACACACACACACACACACATACCTGCCTGGCCTGCATTTGAGCAGTAAGAGTGTCAATAACTGATGCTTCCACTCTAACTTTGAAGAAAAAGTGATTTCCACTTCTCGTTTGACTGCTCATAGTTTGAAAAGTTTACATGTTATGGAAAAACAGTTTAGTGTTGTGAAGAGAGAACAAGTTGTCTTTGTTTTAAAGTTTGAATCACATTTCCATGTGCAAGTATAAGAGAGCTAGGTGACTCCGAAAAAAGATGACATTTTGTGTTCAAAAAGAAATTCCCATTCATTTCCAATGGAGAATTATGCCTGTTTTGTTTCGGGAATAACTTTGGGAAAAATTGGAATTTCAACACCAAAAGTCATAGCACCCCTCCCCCGATCGAGCCGAACGTTTTGATGTATATATTGTTGGGGTTTTCTCAAAGCTGCGGGACGAGTTACGCGCCGAAATATGGCAAAAGAGAATTGTAAAGTAAACACTAGAAAATTCCAGGGAAATTTTGAGTGCCACGGGGCTACTGCCGGGACGAGTACATGATTTATTTCCAGTGTTCAAAAGTCACCCTGATCATATAACACTAAGTAACTTTTACTGTGGCATTATTAAGTACATCTTACTGGTCAGTATCAAGTGTAACAGTAGCACACAGAGCACAAGGCAGTAGCAACATGCACTAACTCTATGCACGACACTACAGCATTTGACGCTTCACACATACCCTGTATTAGCACATAATATAGTGTGTACAAACACTCACACACAAAGACACACAAAGACACACACACACACACACATACCTGCCTGGCCTGCATTTGAGCAGTAAGAGTGTCAATAACTAATGTTTCCACTCTAACTTTGAAGAAAAAGTGATTTCCACTCCTCGTTTGAATGCTCATAGTTTGAAAAGTTTACATGTTATGGAAAAACAGTTTAGTGTCGTGAAGAGAGAACAAGCTGTCCTTCGTTTTAAAGTTTGAATCACATTTCCATGTGCAAGTATAAGAGAGCTCGGTGACTCTGAAAAAAGATGAAATTTTGTGTTCAAAAAGAAATTCCCATTCATTTCCAATGGAGA
>NC_070583.1:2312500-2315000 GCF_027409825.1 Scomber japonicus | reverse complement strand
GATAGATAGATAGATAGACAGATAGATAGATAGATAGATAGATAGATAGATAGATAGATAGATAGATAGATAGATAGATAGATAGATAGATAGATAGATAGATAGATACATCAATAGATAGATAGATAGATAGATAGATAGATAGATAGATACATAGATAGATGGATAGATACATAGATACTGGTAAAACAGACAGACAGGTAGAATTAGCCAATCACAAAAAGGTAGGTCAGTTCAGCCAATCACAAAAAGGTAGATCAGATTCTGCCCAGCAACAGGTTGCCATGGTCAGCTAAGGCCCTGCGGTTGCTATGGCGATTTCAGGATCTGCCTTGAAAAATGTCTCAACATTCTATAAGATTTGGCTTCTGACAAGGTTCCGAACAATTGCAAACTGTGAGAAAACCGTAACTCCTGTCCAAAAACCGAGAACACCGTGAGAGACACAGAAGCCGGCAGATTCTGACAGTGTTTATTTTATTCAGATATTCCTTAAAATGAGCGAGTAAGCTCAGTGCGAACACAGAGTGAGAGTCTTTTGAAATAAGAAGACGATTACATTAGGTTTAATGGGGAGCGAGACAGGTATTGCCGCCGGTCTCGGCCCCCCCGTTTAAATTTTGTGCAGATCCCGCCTGTCAAAGTCACATTTTATGAATCCCAACACCTATGTCTGCATTTTGACAAAAAATTATTTGTCTCCTTTTTACGGTTTGGCCGTGAGCTCGAGTTAAAAATAAAAATTAAGGTTATGGTTTACTGCTTCTCACACTCTAGCTAACTGCTGCTTCCACTCTAACTTTGACGAAAAAGTGATTTCCACTCCTCGTTTGACTTCTCATAGTTTGAAAAGTTTACATGTTATGTTAAAATAGTTTGTATTTGTCCAGAGAGGACAAATTTTCCTCCGTTTTGAAGTTTTAATCACGTTTCTACGTGCACGTATGAGCGAGCTAGGTGACTCTGAAAAAAGGTGAAATTTTGTGTTTTTAAAAAAAAATTCCCATTCATTTTCAATGGAGAATTATTCCCGGTTTTTTGGGAATAACTTTGGGAAACTTTGGAATTTCAACACCAAAAGTCATAGCACCCATCCCCCGATCGAGCCGCACGTTTTGATATATATATTGTCGGGGTTTTCTCAAAGCTGCGGGAGGAGTTACGCGCCGAAAAACGGCGGAAGAAGTTGAAAAATAATATTAAGTATGGAGAAGATTAATAGTTGCCTCGGGCTTCGCCCGAGGCATTCCTCTCCAGCTTCTGGAGTGGAATGCCTCGGGGCTTGAACCCCGTGGCACTAACTAGAAAATTCCAGGGAAATTTTGAGTGCCACGGGGCTACTGCCGGGACGAATACATGATTTATTTCCAGTGTTCAAAAGTCACCCTGATCATATAACACTAAGTAACTTTTACTGTGGCAGTATTAAGTACATCTTACTGGTCAGTATCAAGTGTAACAGTAGCACACAGAGCACAAGGCAGTAGCAACATGCACTAACTGTATGCACGACACTACAGCATTTGACGCTTCACACATACCCTGTATTAACACATAATATAGTGTGTACAAACACTCACACACAAAGACACACAAAGACACACACACACACACACACACACACACACACACCTGCCTGGCCTGCATTTGAGCAGTAAGACTGTCAATAACTGACGCTTCCACTCTAACTTTGAAAAAAAAGTGATTTCCACTCCTCGTTTGACTGCTCATACTTTTAAAAGTTTACATGTTATGTAAAAACAGTTTAGTGTTTTGGAGAGAGCACAAGTTTTCCTCCGTTTTAAAGTTTGAATCACATTTCTATGTGCAAGTATAAGAGAGCTAGGTGATTCTGAAAAAAGATGAAATTTTGTGTTTAAAAAGAAATTCCCATTCATTTCCAATGGAGGATCATGCCTGTTTTGTTTTGGGAATAACTTTGTGAAAAATAGGAATTTCAACACCAAAAGTCATAGCACCCCTCCCCCGATCGAGCCGCACGTTTTGATGTATATATTGTCAGGGTTTTCTCAAAACTGTGGGAGAAGTTACGCGCCGAAATTTGGCAAAAGAGAATTGTAAAGTAAACACTAGAAAATTCCAGGGAAATTTTGAGTGCCACGGGGCTACTGCCGGGACGAGTACAGCAGAGAGTAGCACACAGAGCACAAGGCAGTAGCAACATGCACTAACTCTAAGCACTACACTACAGCACTTGACGCTTCACACATACCCTGTATTAGCACACAACATAGTGTATACAAACACACACACACACACACACACACACACACATACCTGCCTGGCCTGCATTTGAGCAGTAAGAGTGTCAATAACTGACGCTTGCACTCTAACTTTGAAAAAAAAGTGATTTCCACTCCTCGTTTGACTGCTCATACTTTGAAAAGTTTACATGTTATGTTAAAACAGTTTAGTGTTGTGAAGAGAGCACAAGTTTTCCTTCGTTTTAAATTTTGAATCACATTTCTATGTGCAAGTA
>NC_070583.1:2305000-2307500 GCF_027409825.1 Scomber japonicus | reverse complement strand
CACACACACACACAGACACACACACACACACATACCTGCCTGGCCTGCATTTGAGCAGTAAGAGTGTCAATAACTGACACTTCCACTCTAACGTTCAAGAAAAAGTGATTTCCACTCCTTGTTTGACTGCTCATACTTTTAAAAGTGTACATGTTATGTTAAAACAGTTTAGTGTTGTGAAGAGAGAACAAGTTTTCCTTCGTTTTAAAGTTTGAATCACATTTCTATGTGCAGGTATGAGAGAGCTAGTTGACTTCGAAAAAAGATGAAATTTTTTGTTTAAAAAGAAATTCCCATTCATTTCTAATGGAGGATTATGCCTGTTTTGTTTTGGGAATAACTTTGGGAAAAATTGGAATTTCAACACCAAAAGTCATAGCACCTCTTTCCCGATCGAGCCGCACGTTTTGATGTATATATTGTCGGGGTTTTCTCAAAGCTGTGGGAAGAGTTACACGCCGAAATTTGGCAAAAGAGAATTGTAAAGTAAACACTAGAAAATTCCAGGGAAATTTTGAGTGCCACGGGGCTACTGCCGGGACGAGTACAGCAAAGAGTAGAACACAGAGCACAAGGCAGTAGGAACATGCACTAACTCTATGCACGACACTACAGCACACACACACACACACACACACACACACACACACACACACACACACACACACACACACACCATACCTGCCTGGCCTGCATTTGAGCAGTAAGAGTGTCAATAACTGACACTTCCACTCTAACTTTGAAGAAAAAGTGATTTCCACTCCTCGTTTGACTGCTCATAGTTTGAAAAGTTTACATGCTATGTAAAAACAGTTTAGTGTTGTGAAGAGAGCACAAGTCTTCCTTCGTTTTAAAGTTTGAATCACATTTCTATGTGCAAGTATGAGAGAGCTAGGTGATTCTGAAAAAAGATGAAATTTTGTGTTCAAAAAGAAATTCCCATTCATTTCCAATGGAGAATCATGCCTATTTTGTTTTGGGAATAACTTTGGGAAACTTTGGAATTTCAACACCAAAAGTCATAGCACCCATCCCCCGATCGAGACGCACATTTTGATGTATATATTGTCGGGGTTTTCTCAAAACTGTGGGAGGAGTTACGCGCCGAAATATGGCAAAAGAGAATTGTAAAGTAATCATATAACACTAAGTAACTTTTACTGTGGCAGTATTAAGTACATCTTACTAGTCAGTATCAAGTGTACCAGTAGATGTAAGCAGAGAGTAGCACACAGAGCACAAGGCAGTAGCAACATGCACTAACTCTAAGCACTACAACACAGTGTGTACACACACACACACACACACACACACACACACACACACACACACACACACACACACACACACACACACACACTACAGCACTTGACGCTTCACACACCCTGTATTAGCACACAACATAGTGTGTACAAACACTCACACACAAAGACACACACACACACACACACACACACACCTGCCTGGTCTACATTTGAGCAGTAAGAGTGTCAATAACTCATGCTTCCACTCTAACTTTGAAGAAAAAGTGATTTCCACTCCTCGTTTGACTGCTCATAGTTTGAAAAGTTTACATGTTATGTTAAAACAGTTTAGTGTTGTGAAGAGAGCACAAGTTTTCCTTCGTTCTAAAGTTTGAATCACATTTCTATGTGCAAGTATAAGAGAGCTAGGTGATTCTGAAAAAAGATGAAATTTTGTGTTCAAAAAGAAATTCCCATTCATTTTCAAAGGAGAATCATGCCTGTTTTGTTTTGGGAATAACTTTGGGAAAAATTGGAATTTCAACACCAAAAGTCATAGCACCCCTTCCCCGATCGAGCCGCACGTTTTGATGTATATATTGTTGGGGTTTTCTCAAAGCTGCGGGACGAGTTACGCGCCGAAATATGGCAAAAGAGAATTGTAAAGTAAACACTAGAAAATTCCAGGGAAATTTTGAGTGCCACGGGGCTACTGCCGGGACGAGTACACAATTTATTTCCAGTGTTCAAAAGTCACCCTGATCATATAACACTAAGTAAGTTTTACTGTGGCAGTATTAAGTACATCTTACTGGTCAGTATCAAGTGTAACAGTAGATGTAAGCAGAGAGTAGCACACAGAGCACAAGGCAGTAGCAACATGCACTAACTCTAAGCACTACACTACAGCACTTGACGCTTCACACATACCCTGTATTAGCACACAACATAGTGTATACAAACACACACACACACACACACACACACACACACACATACCTGCCTGGCCTGCATTTGAGCAGTAAGAGTGTCAATAACTCTAAAAAGTGATTTCCACTCCTCGTTTGAATGCTCATAGTTTGAAAGGTTTACATGTTATGGAAAAACATTTTAGTGTTGTGAAGAGAGAACAAGTTGTCCTTCGTTTTAAAGTTTGAATCACATTTCTATGTGCAAGTATAAGAGAGCTAGGTGACTCTGAAAAAAGATGAAATTTTGTGTTCAAAAAGAAATTCCCATTCATTTCCAATGGAGAA
>NC_070583.1:2295000-2300000 GCF_027409825.1 Scomber japonicus | reverse complement strand
CTGACACTTCCACTCTAACTTTGAAGAAAAAGTGACTTCCACTCCTCGTTGGACTGCTCATAGTTTGAAAAGATTACATGTTATGTAAAAACAGTTTAGTGTTTTGGAGAGAGCACAAGTTTTCCTCCGTTTTAACGTTTGAATCACATTTCTATGTGCAAGTATGAGAGAGCTAGGTGATTCTGAAAAAAGATGAAATTTTGTGTTCAAAAAGAAATTCCCATTCATTTCCAATGGAGAATCATGCCTATTTTGTTTTGGGAATAACTTTGGGAAAAATAGGAATTTCAACACCAAAAGTCATAGCACCCATCCCCCGATCGAGCCGCACGTTTTGATGTATATATTGTCGGGGTTTTCTCAAAGCTGCGGGAGGAGTTACGCGCCGAAATATGGCAAAAGAGAATTGTAAAGTAAACACTAGAAAATTCTAGGGAAATTTTGAGTGCCACGGGGCTACTGCCGGGACGAGTACAGCAGAGAGTAGCACACAGAGCACAAGGCAGTAGCAACATGCACTAACTCTAAGCACTACACTACAGCACTTGACGCTTCACACATACCCTGTATTAGCACACAACATAGTGTGTACAAACACTCACACACAAAGACACACACAAAGACACACACCATACCTGCCTGGCCTGCATTTGAGCAGTAAGACTGTCAATAACTGACGCTTCCACTCTCACTTTGAAAAAAAAGTGATTTCCACTCCTCGTTTGACTGCTCATAGTTTGAAAAGTTTACATGTTATGTAAAAACAGTTTAGTGTTTTGGAGAGAGCACAAGTTTTCCTCCGTTTTAAAGTTTGAATCACATTTCTATGTGCAAGTATGAGAGAGCTAGGTGATTCTGAAAAAAGATGAAATTTTGTGTTCAAAAAGAAATTCCCATTCATTTTCAATGGAGAATAATGCCTATTTTGTTTTGGGAATAACTTTGGGAAAAATAGGAATTTCAACACCAAAAGTCATAGCACCCATCCCCCGATCGAGCCGCACGTTTTGATGTATATATTGTCGGGGTTTTCTCAAAGCTGCGGGAGGAGTTACGCGCCGAAATATGGCAAAAGAGAATTGTAAAGTAAACACTAGAAAATTCCAGGAAATTTTGAGTGCCACGGGGCTACTGCCGGGACGAGTACATGATTTATTTCCAGTGTTCAAAAGTCACCCTGATCATATAACACTAAGTAACTTTTACTGTGGCAGTATTAAGAACATCTTACTGGTCAGTATCAAGTGTAACAGTAGATGTAAGCAGAGAGTAGCACACAGAGCACAAGGCAGTAGCAACATGCACTGACTCTAAGCACTACACTACATCACTTGACGCTTCACATATACCCTGTGATAGCACAATACAGTACACAACATAGTGTGTACAAAGACACACACACAAACACACACACACACCATACCTGCCTGGCCTGCATTTGAGCAGTAAGACTGTCAATAACTGACGCTTCCACTCTAACTTTGAAGAAAAAGTGATTTCCACTCCTTGTTTGACTGCTCATAGTTTGAAAAGTTTAAGTACACAATTTATTTCCAGTGTTCAAAAGTCACCCTGATCATATAACACTAAGTAACTTTTACTGTGGCAGTATTAAGTACATCTTACTGGTCAGTATCAAGTGTCAGAGTAGATGTAAGCAGAGAGTAGCACACAGAGCACAAGGCAGTAGCAACATGCACTAACTCTAAGCACTACAACACAGTATGTACTCACACACACACACACACGCAGGCACGCACACACACACACACACCAGCCTGCATTTGAGCAGTAAGACTGTCAGTATAATTCATATGTATATATATAGAGAGAGTATCAATACTAGCTCGGCTGCTACCTCAGTTAACTGGTAAAACAGACAGACAGGTAGAATTAGCCAATCACAAAAAGGTAGGTCAGTTCAGCCAATCACAAAAAAGTAGGTCAGTTTCTGCCCAGCAACAGGTTGCCATTGTCAGCTAAGGCCCTGCGGTTGCTACGGCGATTTCAGGATCTGCCTTGAAAAATGTCTCAAAATTCTAAGAATTTGGCTTCTGACAAGGTTCCGAACAATTGTAAACTGTGAGAAAACCGTAACTCCTGTCCAAAAACCGAAAACACCGTGAGAGACACAGAAGCCGGCAGATTCTGACAGTGTTTATTTTATTCAGATATTCCTTAAAATGAGCGAGTAAGCTCAGTGTGAACACAGAGTGAGATTCTTTTGAAAAAAGATGACGATTACATTAGGTTTAATGGGCAGCGAGACAGATATTGCCGCCGGTCTCGGACCCCCCGTTTGAATTGTGTGCAGACCCCGCCTGTCAAAGTCACATTTTATGAATCCCAACACCTATGTCTATATTTTGACAAAAAATTATTTGTCTTCTTTTTACGGTTTGGCCGTGAGCTCGAGTTAAAAATAAAAATGAAGGTTATGCATTACTGCTTCTCACACTCTAGCTAACTGCCGCTTCCACTCTAACTTTGACGAAAAAGTGATTTCCACTCCTCGTTTGACTGCTCATAGTTTGAAAATTTTACATTTTATGTAAAAACAGTTCGGTATTTTTCCAGAGAGGACAAGTTTTCCTCCGTTTTAAAGTTTTAATCACGTTTCTACGTGCACGTATGAGCGAGCTACGTGACTCTGAAAAAAGGTGAAATTTTTGTGGTTTTTAAAAAAATTCCCATTCATTTCCAATGGAGAAATCTCCCGGTTTTTTGGGAATAACTTTGGGAAACTTTGGAATTTCAACACCAAAAGTCATAGCACCCATCCCCCGATCGAGCCGCACGTTTTGATGTATATATTGTCGGGGTTTTCTCAAAGCTGCGGGAGGAGTTACGCGCCGAAAAACGGCGGAAGAAGTTGAAAAATAATAATAAGTATGGAGAAGATTAATAGTTGCCTCGGGGCTTGGCCCCGAGGCCTTCCTCTCCAGCTTCTGGAGTGGAAGGCCTCGGAGCTAGAACCCCGTGGCACTAACTAGAAAATTCCAGGGAAATTTTGAGTGCCACGGGGCTACTGCCGGGACGAGTACACAATTTATTTCCAGTGTTCAAAAGTCACCCTGATCATATAACACTAAGTAACTTTTACTGTGGCAGTATTAAGAACATCTTACTGGTCAGTATCAAGTGTAACAGTAGATGTAAGCAGAGAGTAGCACACAGAGCACAAGGCAGTAGCAACATGCACTAACTAAGCACTACAACACAGTATGTACTCACACACACACACGCAGGCACGCACACACACACACACACCAGCCTGCATTTGAGCAGTAAGACTGTCAGTATAATTCATATGTATATATAGAGAGAGTATCAATACTAGCTCGGCTGCTACCTCAGTTAACTGGTAAAACAGACAGACAGGTAGAATTAGCCAATCACAAAAAGGTAGGTCAGTTCAGCCAATCACAAAAAAGTAGGTCAGTTTCTGCCCAGCAACAGGTTGCCATTGTCAGCTAAGGCCCTGCGGTTGCTACGGCGATTTCAGGATCTGCCTTGAAAAATGTCTCAAAATTCTAAGAATTTGGCTTCTGACAAGGTTCCGAACAATTGTAAACTGTGAGAAAACCGTAACTCCTGTCCAAAAACCGAAAACACCGTGAGAGACACAGAAGCCGGCAGATTCTGACAGTGTTTATTTTATTCAGATATTCCTTAAAATGAGCGAGTAAGCTCAGTGTGAACACAGAGTGAGATTCTTTTGAAAAAAGATGACGATTACATTAGGTTTAATGGGCAGCGAGACAGATATTGCCGCCGGTCTCGGACCCCCCGTTTGAATTGTGTGCAGACCCCGCCTGTCAAAGTCACATTTTATGAATCCCAACACCTATGTCTATATTTTGACAAAAAATTATTTGTCTTCTTTTTACGGTTTGGCCGTGAGCTCGAGTTAAAAATAAAAATGAAGGTTATGCATTACTGCTTCTCACACTCTAGCTAACTGCCGCTTCCACTCTAACTTTGACGAAAAAGTGATTTCCACTCCTCGTTTGACTGCTCATAGTTTGAAAATTTTACATTTTATGTAAAAACAGTTCGGTATTTTTCCAGAGAGGACAAGTTTTCCTCCGTTTTAAAGTTTTAATCACGTTTCTACGTGCACGTATGAGCGAGCTACGTGACTCTGAAAAAAGGTGAAAAAAGGTGAAATTTTTGGGGTTTTTCAAAAAATTCCCATTCATTTCCAATGGAGAAATCTCCCGGTTTTTTGGGAATAACTTTGGGAAACTTTGGAATTTCAACACCAAAAGTCATAGCACCCATCCCCCGATCGAGCCGCACGTTTTGATGTATATATTGTCGGGGTTTTCTCAAAGCTGCGGGAGGAGTTACGCGCCGAAAAACGGCGGAAGAAGATGTAAGAAAAAGTATGGAGAAGATTAATAGTTGCCTCGGGGCTTGGCCCCGAGGCCTTCCTCTCCAGCTTCTGGAGTGGAAGGCCTCGGAGCTAGAACCCCGTGGCACTAACTAGAAAATTCCAGGGAAATTTTGAGTGCCACGGAGCTACTGCGGGGACGAGTACATGATTTATTTCCAGTGTTCAAAAGTCACCCTGATCATATAACACTAAGTAACTTTTACTGTGGCAGTATTAAGTACATCTTACTGGTCAGTATCAAGTGTAACAGTAGATGTAAGCAGAGAGTAGCACACAGAGCACAAGGCAGTAGCAATGTGCACTAACTCTAAGCGCTACACTACAGCACTTTACAACACAGTGTGTACTCACACACACACACACACACACACACACACACACACACACACACACACACACACACACCATACCTGCCTGGCCTGCATTTGAGCAGTAAGAGTGTCAATAACTGACACTTCCACTCTAACTTTGAAGAAAAAGTGATTTCCACTCCTCGTTTGACTGCTCATAGTTTGAAAAGTTTACATGCTATGTAAAAACAGTTTAGTGTTGTGAAGAGAGCACAAGTCTTCCTTCCTTTTAAAGTTTGAATCACATTTCT
>NC_070583.1:2255000-2260000 GCF_027409825.1 Scomber japonicus | reverse complement strand
TAATCCATTCTCTTAGCAGAACCCATAGAAAGGTTGATTTCTGAACACAATTAGTTCAATGTGATGAATTCTGAAATATCTGAGTGTTTTAGTGTATGTCCAAAGAGAATATAGTGATTGAGCGATAAATTGCATAAACGTGCTGAGAATAGACGAATAAAGCCATAAAAAGTTAGTTGTATTACATTCTCTTAGCAGAACCAATATAAAGGTTGATTTGTAAACACAATTAGTTCAATGTGATGAATTCTGAAATATCTGAGTGTTTTGATGTATGTCCAAAGATAATGTAAGTGGTTCAGTGATTAGTTGCATGAACTTGCGGAGAAACGACGATTTAAGCCATAAAAAGTTAGTTCATTCATTCATCACATTGAACTAATTGTGTTTAGTTGTGTATATTGTTTGTGTGTGTGTATTGCAGTGTGTCGTTGTGTTAGAAATCAACCTTTCTATATCTATCTATCTATCTATCTAATCTGCTAAAATATTGTATTACAACTAACTTTTTAGGGCTTTATTCGTCTGTTCTCAGCAAGTTCATGCAACTAATCACTGAATCACATTATTCATTTTGGAGATACACTAAAACACCTCAAATATATCAGATTTCATCACATTGAACTAATTGTGTTCAGAAATCAACCTTTCTATGGGTTCTGCTAAGAGAATGGATTACAACTAACTGTTTATGTCTTTATTCGTCTATTCTCAGCACGTTTATGCAATTTATCGCTCAATCACTATATTCTCTTTGGACATACACTAAAACACTCAGATATTTCAGAATTCATCACATTGAACTAATTGTGTTCAGAAATCAACCTTTCTATGGGTTCTGCTAAGAGAATGGATTACAACTAACTTTTTATGGCTTTATTCGTCTATTCTCAGCAAGTTCATGCAACTAATCACTGAATCATTTATTCTCTTTGGAGATACACTAAAACATGCAGACAGTTCAGAATTCATCACATTGAACTAATTGTGTTCAGAAATCAACCATTCTATGGGTTCTGCTACGACAATGTATTACAACTATCTTTTTATTGCTTTATTCGTCTGTTCTCAGCAAGTTCATGCAACCAATCACTGAATCACTCATTCTCGTTGGATATAAACTAATACATGCAGACAGTTCAGAATTCATCACATTGAACTAATTGTGTTCAGAAATCAACCTTTATATGGGTTCTGCTAAGAGACTGGATTACAACTAAATTTTTATGGCTTTATTCGTCTATTCTCAGCAAGTTCATGCAACTAATCACTGAATCATTTATTCTCTTTGGAGATACACTAAAACATGCAGATATTTCAGAATTCATCACATTGAACTAATTGTGTTCAGAAATCAACCATTCTATGGGTTCTGCTACGACAATGTATTACAACTATCTTTTTATTGCTTTATTCGTCTGTTCTCAGCAAGTTCATGCAACCAATCACTGAATAACTCATTCTCGTTGGATATATACACTAATACATGCAGACAGTTCAGAATTCATCACATTGAACTAATTGTGTTCAGAAATCAACCTTTATATGGGTTCTGCTAAGAGAATGGATTACAACTAACTTTTTATGGCTTTATTCGTCTGTTCTCAGCAAGTTCATGCAACTAATCACTGAACCATTTATTCTCTTTGGAGATACACTAAAACACTCAGATATATCAGAATTCATCACACTGAACTAATTGTGTTCAGAAATCCTATGGGTTCTGCTACGAGAATGTATTACAACTATCTTTTTATTGCTTTATTCGTCTATTCTCAGCAAGTTCATGCAACTAATCACTGAATCACTTATTCATTTTGGAGATACACTAAAACACTCAAATATATCAGATTTCATCACATTGAACTAATTGTGTTCAGAAATCAACCTTTCTATGGGTTCTGCTAAGAGAATGGATTACAACTAACTGTTTATGTCTTTATTCGTCTATTCTCAGCACGTTTATGCAATTTATCGCTCAATCACTATATTCTCTTTGGACATACACTAAAACATGCAGACAGTTCAGAATTCATCACATTGAACTAATTGTGTCTAGAAATCAACCTTTATATGGGTTCTGCTAAGAGAATGTATTACAACTATCTTTTTATTGCTTTATTCGTCTGTTCTCAGCAAGTTCATGCAACCAATCATTGAATCACTCATTCTCGTTGGATATACACTAAAACATGCAGACAGTTCAGAATTCATCACATTGAACTAATTGTGTTCAGAAATCAACCTTTATATGGGTTCTGCTAAGAGAATGGATTACAACTAACTTTTTATGGCTTTATTCGTCTGTTCTCAGCAAGTTCATGCAACTAATCACTGAATCACTTATTCTCTTTGGAGATACAGTAAAAACACTCAGATATATCAGAATTCATCACATTGAACTAATTGTGTTCAGAAATCAACCTTTCTATGGGTTCTGCTACGAGAATGTATTACAACTATCTTTTTATTGCTTTATTCGTCTGTTCTCAGCAAGTTCATGCAACTAATCACTGAATCACTTATTCATTTTGGAGATACACTAAAACACTCAGATATATCAGAATTCATCACATTGAACTAATTGTGTTCAGAAATCAACCTTTCTATGGGTTCTGCTACGAGAATGTATTACAACTATCTTTTTATTGCTTTATTCGTCTGTTCTCAGCAAGTTCATGCAACCAATCACTGAATCACTCATTCTCGTTGGATATACACTAAAACATGCAGACAGTTCAGAATTCACCACATTGAGCTAATTGTGTTTAGAAATCAACCATTCTTTGGATGCTGCTAAGAAAATGGATTACAACTAACTTTTTATGGTTCAATTGGTATATTCTCAGCAAGTTCATGCATAATCACTGATTTGAGAATTAATAATCATTTAGTCTAATGAAATTAAATCAAGATTAGATAGATAGATAGATAGATAAATAGATAGACAGATAGATAGATACATCGATAGATAGATAGATAGATAGATAGATAGATAGATAGATAGATAGATAGATAGATACATCGATAGATAGATAGATAGATAGATAGATAGATAGATAGATAGATAGATACAAATATAGATGGATAGATAGATAGATAGATAGATAGATAGATAGATAGATAGATACAAATATAGATAGATAGATAGATAGATAGATAGATAGATAGATAGATAGATAGATAGATAGATGATAGATAGACAGACAGATAGATACATCGATAGATAGATAGATAGATAGATAGATAGATAGATAGATAGATAGATAGATAGATACATCGATAGATAGATAGATAGATAGATAGATAGATAGATAGATAGATAGATAGATAGATAGATAGATAGACAGCTAGACAGCTAGATAGATACATCGATAGATAAGATAGATAGATAGATAGATAGATAGATACATAGATAGATAGATAGATAGATAGATAGATAGATACAAATATAGATAGATAGATAGATAGATAGATAGATAGATAGATAGATAGATAGACAGCTAGACAGATAGATAGATACATCGATAGATAAGATAGATAGATAAGATAGATAGATAGATAGATAGATAGATAGATAGATAGATAGATAGATAGATAGATAGATAAATACAAATATAGATAGATAGATAGATAGATAGATAGATAGATAGATAGATAGATAGACAGATAGATAGATAGATAGATACAAATATAGATAGATAGATAGATAGATAGATAGATATATAGATAGATAGATAGATAGATAGATAGACAGACAGATAGATACATCGATAGATAGATAGATAGATATATAGATAGATAGATAGATAGATAGATAGATACATCGATAGATAGATAGATAGATAGATAGATAGATAGATAGATAGATAGATAGATAGATAGATAGATAGATAGATAGATAGATAGACAGATAGATAGATAGATAGATACAAATATAGATAGATAGATAGATAGATAGATAGATAGATAGATAGATAGATAGATAGACAGACAGACAGATAGATACATCGATAGATAGATAGATAGATAGATAGATAGATAGATAGATAGATAGATAGATAGATAGATAGATAGATAGATAGATACATCGATAGATAGATAGATAGATAGATAGATAGATAGATAGATAGATAGATAGATAGATAGATAGACAGCTAGACAGCTAGATAGATATATCGATAGATAAGATAGATAGATAGATAGATAGATAGATAGATACATAGATAGATAGATAGATAGATAGATAGATAGATAGATAGATAGATAGATAGATAGATAGATAGATAGATAGATAGATAGACAGCTAGACAGATAGATAGATACATCGATAGATAAGATAGATAGATAAGATAGATAGATAGATAGATAGATAGATAGATAGATAGATAGATACAAATATAGATAGATAGATAGATAGATAGATAGATAGATAGATAGATAGATAGATAGATAGATAGATAGATAGATAGATAGATAGATAGATAGATAGATAGACAGATAGATAGATAGATAGATACAAATATAGATAGATAGATAGATAGATAGATAGATAGATAGATAGATAGATACAAATATAGATAGATAGATAGATAGATAGATAGATAGATAGATAGATAGATAGATAGATAGATAGATAGATAGACAGCTAGACAGATAGATAGATACATCGATAGATAAGATAGATAGATAAGATAGATAGATAGATAGATAGATAGATAGATAGATAGATAGATAGATAGATAGATAGATACAAATATAGATAGATAGATAGATAGATAGATAGATAGATAGATAGATAGATAGATAGATAGATAGATAGATAGATAGATAGATAGATAGATAGACAGATAGATAGATAGATAGATACAAATATAGATAGATAGATAGATAGATAGATAGATAGATAGATAGATAGATAGATAGATAGATAGATAGATAGATAGATAGACAGACAGATAGATACATCGATAGATAGATAGATAGATAGATAGATAGAT
>NC_070583.1:2210000-2215000 GCF_027409825.1 Scomber japonicus | reverse complement strand
ACAAAGACACACAAAGACACACACACACACACACACACACACACACACACACCATACCTGCCTGGCCTGCATTTGAGCAGTAAGACTGTCAATAACTTCCACTCTAACTTTGAAAAAAAAGTGATTTCCACTCCTCGTTTGACTGCTCATAGTTTGAAATGTTTACATGTTATGTAAAAACAGTTTAGTGTTTTGGAGAGAGCACAAGTTTTCCTCCGTTTTAAAGTTTGAATCACATTTCTATGTGCAAGTATAAGAGAGCTAGGTGATTCTGAAAAAAGATGAAATTTTGTGTTTAAAAAGAAATTCCCATTCATTTCCAATGGAGGATCATGCCTGTTTTGTTTTGGGAATAACTTTGTGAAAAATTGGAATTTCAACACCAAAAGTCATAGCATCCCTCCCCCGATCGAGCCGCACGTTTTGATGTATATATTGTTGGGGCTTTCTCAAAGCTGCGGGACAAGTTACGCGCCGAAATATGGCAAAAGAGAATTGTAAAGTAAACACTAGAAAATTCCAGGGAAATTTTGAGTGCCACGGGGCTACTGCCGGGACGAGTACATGATTTATTTCCAGTGTTCAAAAGTCACCCTGATCATATAACACTAAGTAACTTTTACTGTGGCAGTATTAAGTACATCTTACTGGTCAGTATCAAGTGTAACAGTAGATGTAAGCAGAGAGTAGTACACAGAGCACAAGGCAGTAGCAACATGCACTGACTCTATGCATGACACTACAGCACACACACACACACACACACACACACACACACACACACACACACACACACACACACACACACACACACACACACACACACCATACCTGCCTGGCCTGCATTTGAGCAGTAAGACTGTCAATAACTGCCGCTTCCACTCTAACTTTGAAGAAAAAGTGATTTCCACTCCTCGTTTGACTGCTCATAGTTTGAAAAGTTTAAATGTTATGTTAAAACAGTTTAGTGTTGTGAAGAGAGCACAAGTTTTCCTTCGTTTTAAAGTTTGAATCACATTTCTATGTGCAAGTATAAGAGAGCTAGGTGACTCTGAAAAAAGATGAAATTTTGTGATTAAAAAGAAATTCCCATTCATTTCCAATGGAGAATTATGCCTATTTTGTTTTGGGAATAACTTTGGGAAAAATAGGAATTTCAACACCAAAAGTCATAGCACCCCTCCCCTGATCGAGCCGCACGTTTTGATGTATATATTGTCGGGGTTTCCTCAAAGCTGTGGGAGGAGTTACGCGCCGAAATTTGGCAAAAGAGAATTGTAAAGTAATCATATAACACTAAGTAACTTTTACTGTGGCAGTATTAAGTACATCTTACTAGTCAGTATCAAGTGTAACAGTAGATGTAAGCAGAGAGTAGCACACAGAGCACAAGGCAGTAGCAACATGCACTAAACTCTAAGCACTACAACACAGTGTGTACACACACACACACACACACACACACACACACACACACACACACACACACACACACACCAGCCTGCATTTGAGCAGTAAGACTGTCAGTATAATTCATATGTATATATAGAGAGAGAGTATCAATACTAGCTCGGCTGCTACCCCAGTTAACTGGCAAAACAGACAGACAGGTAGAATTAGCCAATCACAAAAAGGTAGATCAGTTTAGCCAATCACAAAAAAGTAGGTCAGATTCTGCCCAGCAACAGGTTGCCAAGGTCAGCTAAGGCCCTGCGGTTGCTACGGCGATTTCAGGATCTGCCTTGAAAAATGTCTCAAAATTCTAAAGGATTTGGCTTCTGACAAGGTCCCGAACAATTGCAAACTGTGAGAAAACCGTAACTCCTGTCCAAAAACCGAAAACACCGTGAGAGACACAGAAGCCGGAAGATTCTGACAGTGTTTATTTTATTCACATATTCCTTAAAATGAGCGAGTAAGCTCAGTGCGAACACAGAGTGAGATTCTTTTGAAATAAGAAGACGATTACATTAGGTTTAATGGGGAGCGAGACAGGTATTGCCGCCGGTCTCGGCCCCCCCGTTTGAATTGTGTGCAGATCCCGCCTGTCAAAGTCACATTTTATGAATCCCAACACCTATGTCTACATTTTGACAAAAAATTATTTGTCTCCTTTTTACGGTTTGGCCGTGAGCTTGAGTTAAAAATAAAAATTAAGGTTATGGTTTACTGCTTCTCACACTCTAGCTAACTGCCGCTTCCACTCTAACTTTGACGAAAAAGTGATTTCCACTCCTCGTTTGACTGCTCATAGTTTGAAAAGTTTACATTTTATGTCAAAACAGTTTGGTATTTTTCCAGAGAGGACAAGTTTTCCTTCGTTTTGAAGTTTGAATGATGTTTCTACGTGCACGTATGAGCGAGCTAGGTGACTCTGAAAAAAGGTGAATTTTTGTGGTTTTAAAAAAAAATTCCCATTCATTTCCAATGGAGAAATATTCCCGGTTTTTTGGGAATAATTTTGGGAAACTTTGGAATTTCAACACCAAAAGTCATAGCACCCATCCCCCGATCGAGCCGCACGTTTTGATGTATATATTGTCGGGGTTTTCTCAAAGCTGTGGGAGGAGTTACGCGCCGAAAAACGGCGGAAGAAGAAAAAAAAAATAATAATATTAAGTATGGAGAAGATTAATAGTTGCCTCGGGGCTAGAACCCCGTGGCACTAATTAGAAAATTCCAGGGAAATTTTGAGTGCCACGGGGCTACCGCCGGGACGAGTACAGCAGAGAGTAGCACACAGAGCACAAGGCAGTAGCAACATGCACTAACTCTATGCACGACACTACAGCACTTTACACTTCACATATAATGTTAGCACACTACATAGTGTGTACAAATCACACTCACACACACACACACACACACACACACACACACACACACCTGCCTGGCCTGCATTTGAGCAGTAAGAGTGTCAATAACTAATGCTTCCACTCTAACTTTCAAGAAAAATTGACTTCCACTCCTCGTTTGACTGATCATACTTTTAAAAGTTTACATGTTATGTTAAAACAGTTTAGTGTTGTGAAGAGAGCACAAGTTTTCCTTCGTTTTAAAGTTTGAATCACATTTCTATGTGCAGGTATGAGAGAGCTAGGTGACTCTGAAAAAAGTTGAAATTTTGTGTTTAAAAAGAAATTCCCATTCTTTTCCTATGGAGAATCATGACGATTTTGTTTTGGGAATAACTTTGTGAAAAATTGGAATTTCAACACCAAAAGTCATAGCACCCCTCCCCCGATCGAGCCGCACGTTTTGATGTATATATTGTTGGGGTTTTCTCAAAACTGTGGGAGGAGTTACGCGCCGAAATTTGGCAAAAGAGAATTGTAAAGTAAACACTAGAAAATTCCAGGGAAATTTTGAGTGCCACGGGGCTACTGCCGGGACAAGTACAGCAGAGAGTAGGAACATGCACTAACTCTATGCACGACACTACAGCACTTGACGCTTCACACATACCCTGTATTCGCACACAACATAGTGTATACAAACACACACACACACACACACACACACACACACATACCTGCCTGGCCTGCATTTGAGCAGTAAGAGTGTCAATAACTAATGCTTCCACTCTAACTTTGAAAAAAAAGTGATTTCCACTCCTCGTTTGACTGCTCATAGTTTGAAAAGTTTACATGTTATGTTAAAACAGTTTAGTGTTGTGAAGAGAGCACAAGTTTTCCTTCGTTTTAAAGTTTGAATCACATTTCTATGTGCAAGTATGAGAGAGCTAGGTGATTCTGAAAAAAGAAGAAATTTTGTGTTCAAAAAGAAATTCCCATTCATTTCCAATGGAGAATTTTGCCGATATTGTTTTGGGAATAACTTTGGGAAGCTTTGGAATTTCAACACCAAAAGTCATAGCACCCCTCCCCCAATCGAGCCACACGTTTTGATGTATATATTGTCGGGGTTTTCTCAAAGCTGCGGGAGGAGTTACGCGCCGAAATATGGCAAAAGAGAATTGTAAAGTAAACACTAGAAAATTCCAGGGAAATTTTGAGTGCCACGGGGCTACTGCCAGGACGAGTACACAATTTATTTCCAGTGTTCAAAAGTCACCCTGATCATATAACACTAAGTAACTTTTACTGTGGCAGTATTAAGAACATCTTACTGGTCAGTATCAAGTGTAACAGTAGATGTAAGCAGAGAGTAGCACACAGAGCACAAGGCAGTAGCAACATGCACTAACTAAGCACTACAACACAGTATGTACTCACACACACACACGCAGGCACGCACACACACACACACACCAGCCTGCATTTGAGCAGTAAGACTGTCAGTATAATTCATATGTATATATAGAGAGAGTATCAATACTAGCTCGGCCGCTACCTCAGTTAACTGGTAAAACAGACAGACAGGTAGAATTAGCCAATCACAAAAAGGTAGGTCAGTTCAGCCAATCACAAAAAAGTAGGTCAGTTTCTGCCCAGCAACAGGTTGCCATTGTCAGCTAAGGCCCTGCGGTTGCTACGGCGATTTCAGGATCTGCCTTGAAAAATGTCTCAAAATTCTAAGAATTTGGCTTCTGACAAGGTTCCGAACAATTGTAAACTGTGAGAAAACCGTAACTCCTGTCCAAAAACCGAAAACACCGTGAGAGACACAGAAGCCGGCAGATTCTGACAGTGTTTATTTTATTCAGATATTCCTTAAAATGAGCGAGTAAGCTCAGTGTGAACACAGAGTGAGATTCTTTTGAAAAAAGATGACGATTACATTAGGTTTAATGGGCAGCGAGACAGATATTGCCGCCGGTCTCGGACCCCCCGTTTGAATTGTGTGCAGACCCCGCCTGTCAAAGTCACATTTTATGAATCCCAACACCTATGTCTATATTTTGACAAAAAATTATTTGTCTTCTTTTTACGGTTTGGCCGTGAGCTCGAGTTAAAAATAAAAATGAAGGTTATGCATTACTGCTTCTCACACTCTAGCTAACTGCCGCTTCCACTCTAACTTTGACGAAAAAGTGATTT
>NC_070583.1:2145000-2150000 GCF_027409825.1 Scomber japonicus | reverse complement strand
ATCTATCTATCTATCTATCTATCATCTATGTATTTGTGTATCTATCTATCTATCTATCTATCTATCTATCTATCTATATATCTATCTATCATCTATGTATCTGTGTATCTATGTATCTATCTTTCTATCTATCTATCTTTCTATCTATCTATCTATCTATCTATCTATCTATCTATCTATCTATCTATCTATCTATCTATCATCTATGTATTTGTGTATCTATCTATCTATCTATCTATCTATCTATCTATCTATCTATCTATCTATCTATCGATCTATCTATCTATCTAATCTTGTTTTAATTTCGTTAGACTAAATGATTATTAATTCTCAAATCAGTGATTATGCATGAACTTGCTGAGAATATACCAATTGAACCATAAAAAGTTAGTTGTAATCGATTCTCTTAGCAGAACCCATAGAATGGTTGATTTCTGAACACAATTAGTTCAATGTGATGAATTCTGAACTGTCTGCATGTTTTAGTGTATATCCAACGAGAATGAGTGAATCAGTGATTGGTTGCATGAACTTGCTGAGAACAGACGAATAAAGCAATAAAAAGATAGTTGTAATAAATTCTCGTAGCAGAACCCATAGAAAGGTTGATTTCTGAACACAATTAGTTCAATGTGATGAATTCTTATATATTTGAGTGTTTTAGTGTATATCCAAAATGAATAAGTGATTCAGTGATTAGTTGCATGAACTTGCTGAGAACAGACGAATAAAGCCATAAAAAGTTAGTTGTTATCCCATTCTCTTAGCAGAACCCATAGAATGGTTGATTTCTGAACACAATTAGTTCAATGTGATGAATTCTGATATATTTGAGTGTTTTAGTGTATCTCCAAAATGAATAAGTGATTCAGTGATTAGTTGCATGAACTTGCTGAGAACAGACGAATAAAGCAATAAAAAGATAGTTGTAATACATTCTCGTAGCAGAACCCATAGAAAGGTTGATTTCTGAACACAATTAGTTCAATGTGATGAATTCTGATATATCTGAGTGTTTTTACTGTATCTCCAAAGAGAATAAGTGATTCAGTGATTAGTTGCATGAACTTGCTGAGAACAGACGAATAAAGCCATAAAAAGTTAGTTGTAATCCATTCTCTTAGCAGAACCCATATAAAGGTTGATTTCTGAACACAATTAGTTCAATGTGATGAATTCTGAACTGTCTGCATCTTTTAGTGTATATCCAACGAGAATGAGTGATTCAGTGATTGGTTGCATGAACTTGCTGAGAACAGACGAATAAAGCAATAAAAAGATAGTTGTAATACATTCTCGTAGCAGAACCCATAGAAAGGTTGATTTCTGAACACAATTAGTTCAATGTGATGAATTCTGATATATCTGAGTGTTTTAGTGTATGTCCAAAGAGAATATAGTGATTGAGCGATAAATTGCATAAACGTGCTGAGAATAGACGAATAAAGACATAAACAGTTAGTTGTAATCCATTCTCTTAGCAGAACCCATAGAAAGGTTGATTTCTGAACACAATTAGTTCAATGTGATGAATTCTGAAATATCTGAGTGTTTTAGTGTATGTCCAAAGAGAATATAGTGATTGAGCGATAAATTGCATAAACGTGCTGAGAATAGACGAATAAAGCCATAAAAAGTTAGTTGTATTACATTCTCTTAGCAGAACCAATATAAAGGTTGATTTGTAAACACAATTAGTTCAATGTGATGAATTCTGAAATATCTGAGTGTTTTAGTGTATGTCCAAAGATAATGTAAGTGGTTCAGTGATTAGTTGCATGAACTTGCGGAGAAACGACGATTTAAGCCATAAAAAGTTAGTTCATTCATTCATCACATTGAACTAATTGTGTTTAGTTGTGTATATTGTTTGTGTGTGTGTATTGCAGTGTGTCGTTGTGTTTAGAAATCAACCTTTCTATATCTATCTATCTATCTATCTAATCTGCTAAAATATTGTATTACAACTAACTTTTTAGGGCTTTATTCGTCTGTTCTCAGCAAGTTCATGCAACTAATCACTGAATCACTTATTCATTTTGGAGATACACTAAAACACTCAAATATATCAGATTTCATCACATTGAACTAATTGTGTTCAGAAATCAACCTTTCTATGGGTTCTGCTAAGAGAATGGATTACAACTAACTGTTTATGTCTTTATTCGTCTATTCTCAGCACGTTTATGCAATTTATCGCTCAATCACTATATTCTCTTTGGACATACACTAAAACACTCAGATATTTCAGAATTCATCACATTGAACTAATTGTGTTCAGAAATCAACCTTTCTATGGGTTCTGCTAAGAGAATGGATTACAACTAACTTTTTATGGCTTTATTCGTCTATTCTCAGCAAGTTCATGCAACTAATCACTGAATCATTTATTCTCTTTGGAGATACACTAAAACATGCAGATATTTCAGAATTCATCACATTGAACTAATTGTGTTCAGAAATCAACCATTCTATGGGTTCTGCTACGACAATGTATTACAACTATCTTTTTATTGCTTTATTCGTCTGTTCTCAGCAAGTTCATGCAACCAATCACTGAATCACTCATTCTCGTTGGATATAAACTAATACATGCAGACAGTTCAGAATTCATCACATTGAACTAATTGTGTTCAGAAATCAACCTTTATATGGGTTCTGCTAAGAGACTGGATTACAACTAAATTTTTATGGCTTTATTCGTCTATTCTCAGCAAGTTCATGCAACTAATCACTGAATCATTTATTCTCTTTGGAGATACACTAAAACATGCAGATATTTCAGAATTCATCACATTGAACTAATTGTGTTCAGAAATCAACCATTCTATGGGTTCTGCTACGACAATGTATTACAACTATCTTTTTATTGCTTTATTCGTCTGTTCTCAGCAAGTTCATGCAACCAATCACTGAATAACTCATTCTCGTTGGATATATACACTAATACATGCAGACAGTTCAGAATTCATCACATTGAACTAATTGTGTTCAGAAATCAACCTTTATATGGGTTCTGCTAAGAGAATGGATTACAACTAACTTTTTATGGCTTTATTCGTCTGTTCTCAGCAAGTTCATGCAACTAATCACTGAACCATTTATTCTCTTTGGAGATACACTAAAACACTCAGATATATCAGAATTCATCACATTGAACTAATTGTGTTCAGAAATCAACCTTTCTATGGGTTCTGCTACGAGAATGTATTACAACTATCTTTTTATTGCTTTATTCGTCTGTTCTCAGCAAGTTCATGCAACTAATCACTGAATCACTTATTCATTTTGGAGATACACTAAAACACTCAGATATATCAGAATTCATCACATTGAACTAATTGTGTTCAGAAATCAACCTTTCTATGGGTTCTGCTACGAGAATGTATTACAACTATCTTTTTATTGCTTTATTCGTCTGTTCTCAGCAAGTTCATGCAACCAATCACTGAATCACTCATTCTCGTTGGATATACACTAAAACATGCAGACAGTTCAGAATTCACCACATTGAGCTAATTGTGTTTAGAAATCAACCATTCTTTGGATGCTGCTAAGAAAATGGATTACAACTAACTTTTTATGGTTCAATTGGTATATTCTCAGCAAGTTCATGCATAATCACTGATTTGAGAATTAATAATCATTTAGTCTAATGAAATTAAATCAAGATTAGATAGATAGATAGATAGATAAATAGATAGACAGATAGATAGATACATCGATAGATAGATAGATAGATAGATAGATAGATAGATACATCGATAGATAGATAGATAGATAGATAGATAGATAGATAGATAGATAGATAGATAGATAGATAGATAGATAGATAGATACAAATATAGATGGATAGATAGATAGATAGATAGATAGATAGATAGATAGATAGATAGATAGATACAAATATAGATAGATAGATAGATAGATAGATAGATAGATAGATAGATAGATAGATAGATGATAGATAGACAGACAGATAGATACATCG
Source organism: Scomber japonicus (assembly GCF_027409825.1). Lineage (NCBI taxonomy): Eukaryota > Metazoa > Chordata > Actinopteri > Scombriformes > Scombridae > Scomber > Scomber japonicus. Next base: position 2,146,009 of record NC_070583.1, on the reverse strand, counting down.
ATAGATAGATAGATAGATAGATAGATAGATAGATAGATAGATAGATAGATAGATAGATAGATCGATAGATACATCGATAGATAGATAGATAGATAGATAGATAGATAGATAGATAGATAGATAGATAGATAGACAGCTAGACAGCTAGATAGATACATCGATAGATAAGATAGATAGATAGATAGATAGATAGATACATAGATAGATAGATAGATAGATAGATAGATAGATACAAATATAGATAGATAGATAGATAGATAGATAGATAGATAGATAGATAGATAGATAGACAGATAGATAGATACATCGATAGATAAGATAGATAGATAAGATAGATAGATAGATAGATAGATAGATAGATAGATAGATAGATAGATAGATAGATAGATAAATACAAATATAGATAGATAGATAGATAGATAGATAGATAGATAGATAGATAGATAGATAGATAGATAGACAGATAGATAGATAGATAGATACAAATATAGATAGATAGATAGATAGATAGATAGATAGATAGATAGATAGATAGATAGATAGATAGATAGACAGACAGATAGATACATCGATAGATAGATAGATAGATATATAGATAGATAGATAGATAGATAGATAGATAGATACATCGATAGATAGATAGATAGATAGATAGATAGATAGATAGATAGATAGATAGATAGATAGATAGATAGATAGACAGATAGATAGATAGATAGATAGATACAAATATAGATAGATAGATAGATAGATAGATAGATAGATAGATAGATAGATAGATAGACAGACAGACAGATAGATACATCGATAGATAGATAGATGATAGATAGATAGATAGATAGATAGATAGATAGATAGATAGATAGATAGATAGATACATCGATAGATAGATAGATAGATAGATAGATAGATAGATAGATAGATAGATAGATAGATAGACAGCTAGACAGCTAGATAGATATATCGATAGATAAGATAGATAGATAGATAGATAGATAGATACATAGAT
>NC_070583.1:2102500-2122500 GCF_027409825.1 Scomber japonicus | reverse complement strand
ACACACACACACACACACACACACACACACCTGCCTGGCCTGCATTTGAGCAGTAAGTGTGTCAATAACTGATGCTTCCACTCTAACTTTGAAGAAAAAGTGATTTCCACTCCTCGTTTGATTGCTCATACTTTTAAAAGTTTACATGTTATGTAAAAACAATTTAGTGTTGTGAAGAGAGCACAAGTTTTCCTTCATTTTAAAGTTTGAATCACATTTCTATGTGCAAGTATGAGAGAGCTAGGTGATTCTGAAAAAAGATGAAATTTTGTGTTCAAAAAGAAATTCCCATTCATTTCCAATGGAGAATCATGCCTATTTTGTTTTGGGAATAACTTTGGGAAAAATAGGAATTTCAACACCAAAAGTCATAGCACCCATCCCCCGATCGAGCCGCACGTTTTGATGTATATATTGTCGGGGTTTTCTCAAAGCTGCGGAAGGAGTTACGCGCCGAAATATGGCAAAAGAGAATTGTAAAGTAAACACTAGAAAATTCCAGGGAAATTTTGAGTGCCACGGGGCTACTGCCGGGACGAGTACACGATTTATTTTTTTCTTATGAATGTACTTTATTCTCAACTTAACGTTCTTGAAAATATTAAGTTAATGTTATTATCACATTTAAGCATAAATAATATTTATTTAAACTTATAAATTAAATTCTACTTCATTTTTTCCACCGACAGGAACATCACTGTAATGAAATTATTAAGTAAATCTTCAAATCATTTATTTTAAATTACTTAGTTGTATGAAATTATATTATGTACATTTTGTTCCAAATTTTGTATAAACCACGAATCATATAACTACAATACAATACAATAAAACTATTTATTGTGTCCACAGTAAACATGAATTAATCCATTCAAATGAATTAGCTCAGTTAACTGGCAAAACAGACAGACAGGTAGAATTAGCCAATCACAAAAAGGTAGGTCAGTTCAGCCAATCACAAAAAGGTAGATCAGATTCTGCCCAGCAACAGCTTGCCATGGTCAGCTAAGGCCCTGCGGTTGCTATGGCGATTTCAGGATCTGCCTTGAAAAATGTCTCAAAATTCTATAAGATTTGGCTTCTGACAAGGTTCCGAACAATTGCAAACTGTGAGAAAACCGTAACTTAACACACACACAAACATAAATGTGTATCTATCTATCTATCTATGTATCTATCTATGTATCTATCTAATAGATAGATACATAGATAGATACATAGATAGATAGATAGATAGATAGATACAAAGATAGATAGATAGATAGATAGATAGATAGATAGATAGATAGATAGATAGATACATCAATAGATAGATAGATAGATAGATAGATAGATAGATAGATAGATAGATAGATGGATAGATAGATAGATGGATAGATGGATAGATAGATAGATAGATAGATACATCAATAGATAGATAGATAGATAGATAGATAGATAGATAGATAGATACATCGATAGATAGATAGATAGATAGATAGATAGATAGATAGATAGATAGATAGATACATCAATAGATAGATAGATAGATAGATAGATAGATAGATAGATAGATAGATAGATAGATAGATACATCGATAGATAGATAGATAGATAGATAGATAGATAGATAGATAGATAGATAGATACATCAATAGATAGATAGATAGATAGATAGATAGATAGATAGATAGATACATCAACAGATAGATAGATAGATAGATAGATAGATAGATACAAAGATACATCAATAGATAGATAGATAGATAGATAGATAGATAGATAGATAGATAGATAGATAGATAGATACAAAGATAGATAGATAGATACAAAGATAGATAGATAGACAGATAGATAGATAGATAGATAGATAGATAGATAGATAGATAGATAGATAGATAGATAGATAGATAGATAGACAGATAGATAGATAGATAGATAGATAGATAGATAGATAGATAGATAGATAGATAGATAGAAATAGATACATAGATAGATGGATAGATAGATAGATAGATAGATAGATAGATAGATAGATAGATAGATAGACAGATAGATAGACAGATAGATATATAGATAGATAGATAGATAGATAGATAGATAGATAGATAGATAGATAGATAGATAGATAGATACATCAACAGATAGATAGATAGATAGATAGATAGATAGATAGACAGACAGATAGATAGATAGATAGATACATCAATAGATAGATAGATAGATAGATAGATACATCAATAGATAGATAGATAGATAGATAGATAGATAGATAGATAGATAGATAGATAGATAGATAGATACATCAATAGATAGATAGATAGATAGATAGATAGATAGATAGATAGATACATCGATACATCGATAGATAGATAGATAGATAGATAGATAGATAGACAGACAGATAGATAGATAGATATATAGATACATCAATAGACAGATAGATAGATAGATAGATACATCAATAGATAGATAGATAGATAGATAGATAGATAGATAGATAGATAGATAGATAGATAGATAGATAGATAGATACATCAACAGATAGATAGATAGATAGATAGATAGATAGATAGATAGATAGATAGATAGATAGATAGATATATCAATAGATAGATAGATAGATAGATAGATAGATAGATAGATATATCAATACATAGATAGATAGATAGACAGATAGATAGATAGATAGATAGATAGATAGATAGATACATCAATAGATAGATAGATAGATAGATAGATAGATAGATAGATAGATAGATAGATAGATATATCAATAGATAGATAGATAGATAGATAGATAGACAGATAGATAGATAGATAGATAGATAGATAGATAGATAGATAGATAGATAGATACATCAACAGATAGATAGATAGATAGATAGATAGATAGATAGATAGATACATCAATAGATAGATAGATAGATAGATAGATAGATAGATAGATAGATAGATAGATAGATAGATAGATACATCAATAGATAGATAGATAGATATATAGATAGATAGATAGATAGATAGATGGATAGATACATAGATACTGGTAAAACAGACAGACAGGTAGAATTAGCCAATCACAAAAAGGTAGGTCAGTTCAGCCAATCACAAAAAGGTAGATCAGATTCTGCCCAGCAACAGGTTGCCATGGTCAGCTAAGGCCCTGCGGTTGCTATGGCGATTTCAGGATCTGCCTTGAAAAATGTCTCAACATTCTATAAGATTTGGCTTCTGACAAGGTTCCGAACAATTGCAAACTGTGAGAAAACCGTAACTCCTGTCCAAAAACCGAGAACACCGTGAGAGACACAGAAGCCGGCAGATTCTGACAGTGTTTATTTTATTCAGATATTCCTTAAAATGAGCGAGTAAGCTCAGTGCGAACACAGAGTGAGAGTCTTTTGAAATAAGAAGACGATTACATTAGGTTTAATGGGGAGCGAGACAGGTATTGCCGCCGGTCTCGGCCCCCCCGTTTAAATTGTGTGCAGATCCCGCCGGTCAAAGTCACATTTTATGAATCCCAACACCTATGTCTACATTTTGACAAAAAATTATTTGTCTCCTTTTTACGGTTTGGCCGTGAGCTCGAGTTAAAAATAAAAATTAAGGTTATGGTTTACTGCTTCTCACACTCTAGCTAACTGCCGCTTCCACTCTAACTTTGACGAAAAAGTGATTTCCACTCCTCGTTTGACTGCTCATAGTTTGAAAAGTTTACATGTTATGTTAAAACAGTTTGTATTTCTCCAGAGAGGACAAGTTTTCCTCCGTTTTGAAGTTTTAATCACGTTTCTACGTGCACGTATGAGCGAGCTACGTGACTCTGAAAAAAGGTGAAAAAAGGTGAAATTTTTTGGGTTTTTCAAAAAATTCCCATTCATTTTCAATAGAGAAATCTCCCGGTTTTTTGGGAATAACTTTGGGAAACTTTGGAATTTCAACACCAAAAGTCATAGCACCCATCCCCCGATCGAGCCGCACGTTTTGATGTATATATTGTCGGGGTTTTCTCAAAGCTGCGGGAGGAGTTACGCGCCGAAAAACGGCGGAAGAAGATGTAAGAATAAGTATGGAGAAGATTAATAGTTGCCTCGGGCTTTGCCCGAGGCATTCCTCTCCAGCTTCTGGAGTGGAATGCCTCGGGGCTTGAACCCCGTGGCACTAACTAGAAAATTCCAGGGAAATTTTGAGTGCCACGGGGCTACTGCCGGGACGAGTACAGCAGAGAGTAGGAACATGCACTAACTCTATGCACGACACTACAGCACTTGACGCTTCACACATACACACAACATAGTGTGTACAAAGACACACACACACACACACACACACACACACACACCTGCCTGGCCTGCATTTGAGCAGTAAGTGTGTCAATAACTGATGCTTCCACTCTAACTTTGAAGAAAAAGTGATTTCCACTCCTCGTTTGATTGCTCATACTTTTAAAAGTTTACATGTTATGTAAAAACAATTTAGTGTTGTGAAGAGAGCACAAGTTTTCCTTCATTTTAAAGTTTGAATCACATTTCTATGTGCAAGTATGAGAGAGCTAGGTGATTCTGAAAAAAGATGAAATTTTGTGTTCAAAAAGAAATTCCCATTCATTTCCAATGGAGAATCATGCCTATTTTGTTTTGGGAATAACTTTGGGAAAAATAGGAATTTCAACACCAAAAGTCATAGCACCCATCCCCCGATCGAGCCGCACGTTTTGATGTATATATTGTCGGGGTTTTCTCAAAGCTGCGGAAGGAGTTACGCGCCGAAATATGGCAAAAGAGAATTGTAAAGTAAACACTAGAAAATTCCAGGGAAATTTTGAGTGCCACGGGGCTACTGCCGGGACGAGTACACGATTTATTTCCAGTGTTCAAAAGTCACCCTGATCATATAACACTAAGTAACTTTTACTGTGGCAGTATTAAGAACATCTTACTGGTCAGTATCAAGTGTGACAGTAGATGTAAGCAGAGAGTAGCACACAGAGCACAAGGCAGTAGCAACATGCACTAACTAAGCACTACAACACAGTATGTACTCACACACACACACGCAGGCACGCACACACACACACACACCAGCCTGCATTTGAGCAGTAAGACTGTCAGTATAATTCATATGTATATATATAGAGAGAGTATCAATACTAGCTCGGCCGCTACCTCAGTTAACTGGTAAAACAGACAGACAGGTAGAATTAGCCAATCACAAAAAGGTAGGTCAGTTCAGCCAATCACAAAAAAGTAGGTCAGTTTCTGCCCAGCAACAGGTTGCCATTGTCAGCTAAGGCCCTGCGGTTGCTACGGCGATTTCAGGATCTGCCTTGAAAAATGTCTCAAAATTCTAAGAATTTGGCTTCTGACAAGGTTCCGAACAATTGTAAACTGTGAGAAAACCGTAACTCCTGTCCAAAAACCGAAAACACCGTGAGAGACACAGAAGCCGGCAGATTCTGACAGTGTTTATTTTATTCAGATATTCCTTAAAATGAGCGAGTAAGCTCAGTGTGAACACAGAGTGAGATTCTTTTGAAAAAAGATGACGATTACATTAGGTTTAATGGGCAGCGAGACAGATATTGCCGCCGGTCTCGGACCCCCCGTTTGAATTGTGTGCAGACCCCGCCTGTCAAAGTCACATTTTATGAATCCCAACACCTATGTCTATATTTTGACAAAAAATTATTTGTCTTCTTTTTACGGTTTGGCCGTGAGCTCGAGTTAAAAATAAAAATGAAGGTTATGCATTACTGCTTCTCACACTCTAGCTAACTGCCGCTTCCACTCTAACTTTGACGAAAAAGTGATTTCCACTCCTCGTTTGACTGCTCATAGTTTGAAAATTTTACATTTTATGTAAAAACAGTTCGGTATTTTTCCAGAGAGGACAAGTTTTCCTCCGTTTTAAAGTTTTAATCACGTTTCTACGTGCACGTATGAGCGAGCTACGTGACTCTGAAAAAAGGTGAAAAAAGGTGAAATTTTTGGGGTTTTTCAAAAAATTCCCATTCATTTCCAATGGAGAAATCTCCCGGTTTTTTGGGAATAACTTTGGGAAACTTTGGAATTTCAACACCAAAAGTCATAGCACCCATCCCCCGATCGAGCCGCACGTTTTGATATATATATTGTCGGGGTTTTCTCAAAGCTGTGGGAGGAGTTACGCGCCGAAAAACGGCGGAAGAATAAGAATAATAATAATATTAAGTATGGAGAAGATTAATAGTTGCCTCGGGGCTTCGCCCCGAGGCCTTCCTCTCCAGCTTCTGGAGTGGAAGGCCTCGGAACTAGAACCCCGTGGCACTAACTAGAAAATTCCAGGGAAATTTTGAGTGCCACGGGGCTACTGCCGGGACGAGTACAGCAGAGAGTAGCACACAGAGCACAAGGCAGTATGAACATGCACTAACTCTATGCACAACACTACAGCACACACACACACACGCACACACACACACAAACACACACCTGCCTGGCCTGCATTTGAGCAGTAAGACTGTCAACAACTGCCGCTTCCACTCTAACTTTGAAGAAAAAGTGATTTCCACTCCTCGTTTGACTGCTCATAGTTTGAAAAGTTTAAATGTTATGTTAAAACAGTTTAGTGTTGTGAAGAGAGCACAAGTTTTCCTTCGTTTTAAAGTTTGAATCACATTTCTATGTGCAAGTATAAGAGAGCTAGGTGACTCTGAAAAAAGATGAAATTTTGTGATTAAAAAGAAATTCCCATTCATTTCCAATGGAGAATTATGCCTATTTTGTTTTGGGAATAACTTTGGGAAAAATAGGAATTTCAACACCAAAAGTCATAGCACCCCTCCCCCGATCGAGCCGCACGTTTTGATGTATATATTGTCGGGGTTTTCTCAAAGCTGTGGGAGGAGTTACGCGCCGAAATTTGGCAAAAGAGAATTGTAAAGTAATCATATAACACTAAGTAACTTTTACTGTGGCAGTATTAAGTACATCTGACTAGTCAGTATCAAGTGTAACAGTAGATGTAAGCAGAGAGTAGCACACAGAGCACAAGGCAGTAGCAACATGCACTAACTCTAAGCACTACAACACAGTGTGTACACATACACACACACACACACACACACACACACACACACACACACACACACACACACACACACACACACACCAGCCTGCATTTGAGCAGTAAGACTGTCAGTATAATTCATATGTATATATAGAGAGAGAGTATCAATACTAGCTCGGCTGCTACCTCAGTTAACTGGCAAAACAGACAGACAGGTAGAATTAGCCAATCACAAAAAGGTAGATCAGTTTAGCCAATCACAAAAAAGTAGGTCAGATTCTGCCCAGCAACAGGTTGCCAAGGTCGGCTAAGGCCCTGCGGTTGCTACGGCGATTTCAGGATCTGCCTTGAAAAATGTCTCAAAATTCTAAAGGATTTGGCTTCTGACAAGGTCCCGAACAATTGCAAACTGTGAGAAAACCGTAACTCCTGTCCAAAAACCGAAAACACCGTGAGAGACACAGAAGCCGGAAGATTCTGACAGTGTTTATTTTATTCAGATATTCCTTAAAATGAGCGAGTAAGCTCAGTGTGAACACAGAGTGAGATTCTTTTGAAATAAGAAGACGATTACATTAGGTTTAATAGGGAGCGAGACAGGTATTGCCGCCGGTCTCGGCCCCCCCGTTTAAATTTTGTGCAGATCCCGCCTGTCAAAGTCACATTTTATGAATCCCAACACCTATGTCTACATTTTGACAAAAAATTATTTGTCTCCTGTTTACGGTTTGGCCGTGAGCTCGAGTTAAAAATAAAAATTAAGGTTATGGTTTACTGCTTCTCACACTCTAGCTAACTGCTGCTTCCACTCTAACTTTGACGAAAAAGTGATTTCCACTCCTCGTTTGACTTCTCATAGTTTGAAAAGTTTACATGTTATGTTAAAATAGTTTGTATTTTTCCAGAGAGGACAAATTTTCCTCCGTTTTGAAATTTTAATCACGTTTCTACGTGCACGTATGAGCGAGCTAGGTGACTCTGAAAAAAGGTGAAATTTTGTGTTTTTAAAAAAAAATTCCCATTCATTTTCAATGGAGAATTATTCCCGGTTTTTTGGGAATAACTTTGGGAAACTTTGGAATTTCAACACCAAAAGTCATAGCACCCATCCCCCGATCGAGCCGCACGTTTTGATGTATATATTGTCGGGGTTTTCTCAAAACTGTGGGAGGAGTTACGCGCCGAAAAACGGCGGAAGAATAAAAAGAATAAGTATGGAGAAGATTAATATTTGCCTCGGGGCTAGAACCCCGTGGCACTAATTAAGTATGGAGAAGATTAATAGTTGCCTCGGGGCAAAGCCCCGAGGCATTCCTCTCCACCTTCTGGAGTGGAATGCCTCGGAGCTAGAACCCCGTGGCACTAACTAGAAAATTCCAGGGAAATTTTGAGTGCCACGGGGCTACTGCCGGGACGAGTACAGCAGAGAGTAGCACACAGAGCACAAGGCAGTAGGAACATGCACTAACTCTATGCACGACACTACAGCATACACACACACACACACACACACACACACACACACACACACACACACACACACACACAGACACACACACCATACCTGCCTGGCCTGCATTTGAGCAGTAAGGCTGTCAATAACTGACGCTTCCACTCTAACTTTGAAGAAAAAGTGATTTCCACTCCTCGTTTGACTGCTCATAGTTTGAAACGTTTACATGTTATGTTAAAACAGTTTAGTGTTTTGGAGAGAGCACAAGTTTTCCTTCGTTTTAAAGTTTGAATCACATTTCTATGTGCAAGTATGAGAGAGTGAGAGTGATTCTGAAAAAAGATGAAATTTTGTGTTCAAAAAGAAATTCCCATTCATTTCCAATGGAGAATTATGCCTGTTTTGTTTCGGGAATAACTTTAGGACAAATTGGAATTTCAACACCAAAAGTCATAGCACCCCTCCCCCGATCGAGACGCACGTTTTGATGTATATATTGTTGGGGTTTTCTCAAAGCTGTGGGAGGAGTTACGCGCCGAAATTTGGCAAAAGAGAATTGTAAAGTAAACACTAGAAAATTCCAGGGAAATTTTGAGTGCCACGGGGCTACTGCCGGGATGAGTACGGCAGAGAGTAGCACACAGAGCACAAGGCAGTAGGAACATGCACTAACTCTGTGCCCGACACTACAGCATTTGACGCTTCACACATACCCTTTATTAGCACACAACATAGTGTATACAAACACACACACACAAACACACACACACACACACACACACACACACACACACCATACCTGCCTGGCCTGCATTTGAGCAGTAAGAGTGTCAATAACTAATGCTTCCACTCTAACTTTGAAAAAAAAGTGATTTCCACTCCTCGTTTGAATGCTCATAGTTTGAAAAGTTTACATGTTATGTAAAAACAGTTTAGTGTTTTGGAGAGAGCACAAGTTTTCCTCCGTTTTAAAGTTTGAATCACATTTCTATGTGCAAGTATGAGAGAGCTAGGTGATTCTGAAAAAAGATGAAATTTTGTGTTCAAAAAGAAATTCCCATTCATTTCCAATGGAGAATCATGCCTATTTTGTTTTAGGAATAACTTTGGGAAAAATAGGAATTTCAACACCAAAAGTCATAGCACCCCTCCCCCGATCGAGCCGCACGTTTTGATGTATATATTGTCGGGGTTTTCTCAAAGCTGCAGGAGGAGTTACGCGCCGAAATATGGCAAAAGAGAATTGTAAAGTAAACACTAGAAAATTCTAGGGAAATTTTGAGTGCCACGGGGCTACTGCCGGGACGAGTACAGCAGTGAGTAGCACACAGAGCACAAGGCAGTAGCAACATGCACTAACTCTAAGCACTACACTACAAAACTTGACGCTTCACACATACCCTGTATTAGCACACAACATAGTGTATACAAACACACACACACACACACACACACACATACCTGCCTGGCCTGCATTTGAGCAGTAAAAAAAGGTGGGAAAAAAAGCACAAAAATGATACATTTCTGTTTTTATTTTTATTGACACTCAGTTATTGCAGAGTGTCAATAACTGACGCTTCCACTCTAACTTTCAAGAAAAATTGACTTCCACTCCTCGTTTGACTGCTCATACTTTTAAAAGTTTACATGTTATGTAAAAACAGTTTAGTGTTTTGGAGAGAGCACAAGTTTTCCTCCGTTTTAAAGTTTGAATCACATTTCTATGTGCAAGTATAAGAGAGCTAGGTGATTCTGAAAAAAGATGAAATTTTGTGTTCAAAAAGAAATTCCCATTCATTTCCAATGGAGGATCATGCCTGTTTTGTTTTGGGAATAACTTTGTGAAAAATTGGAATTTCAACACCAAAAGTCATAGCACCCCTCCCCCGATCGAGCCACACGTTTTGATGTATATATTGTCGGGGTTTTCACAAAACTGTGGGAGGAGTTACACGCCGAAATTTGGCAAAAAAGAATTGTAAAGTAAACACTAGAAAATTCCAGGGAAATTTTGAGTGCCACGGGGCTACTGCCGGGACGAGTACATGATTTATTTCCAGTGTTCAAAAGTCACCCTGATCATATAACACTAAGTAACTTTTACTGTGGCATTATTAAGTACATCTTACTGGTCAGTATCAAGTGTTACAGTGAAGCATTTGACGCTTCACACATACCCTGTATTAGCACATAATATAGTGTGTACAAACACTCACACACAAAGACACACAAAGACACACACACACACACACACACACACACATACCTGCCTGGCCTGCATTTGAGCAGTAAGAGTGTCAATAACTAATGTTTCCACTCTAACTTTAAAAAAAAAGTGATTTCCACTCCTCGTTTGAATGCTCATAGTTTGAAAAGTTTACATGTTATGGAAAAACAGTTTAGTGTTGTGAAGAGAGAACAAGTTGTCCTTCGTTTTAAAGTTTGAATCACATTTCCATGTGCAAGTATAAGAGAGCTAGGTGACTCTGAAAAAAGATGAAATTTTGTGTTCAAAAAGAAATTCCCATTCATTTCCAATGGAGAATTATGCCTGTTTTGTTTTGGGAATAACTTTGGGAAAAATTGGAATTTCAACACCAAAAGTCATAGCACCCCTCCCCCGATCGAGCCGCACATTTTGATGTATATATTGTCGGGGTTTTCTCAAAGCTGCGGTACGAGTTACGCGCCGAAATATGGCAAAAGAGAATTGTAAAGTAAACACTAGAAAATTCCAGGGAAATTTTGAGTGCCACGGGGCTACTGCCGGGACGAGTACAGCAGAGAGTAGCAACATGCACTAACTCTATGATGATATAGTGTGTACAAACACACACACACACACACACACCATACCTGCCTGGCCTGCATTTGAGCAGTAAGAGTGTCAATAACTGACACTTCCACTCTAACTTTGAAGAAAAAGTGACTTCCACTCCTCGTTGGACTGCTCATAGTTTGAAAAGTTTACATGTTATGTAAAAACAGTTTAGTGTTGTGAAGAGACCACAAGTCTTCCTTCGTTTTAAAGTTTGAATCACATTTCTATGTGCAAGTATGAGAGAGCTAGGTGATTCTGAAAAAAGATGAAATTTTGTGTTCAAAAAGAAATTCCCATTCATTTCCAATGGAGAATCATGCCTATTTTGTTTTGGGAATAACTTTGGGAAACTTTGGAATTTCAACACCAAAAGTCATAGCACCCCTCCCCCGATTGAGCCGCACGTTTTGATGTATATATTGTTGGGGTTTTCTCAAAGCTGCGGGACGAGTTACGCGCCGAAATATGGCAAAAGAGAATTGTAAAGTAAACACTAGAAAATTCCAGGGAAATTTTGAGTGCCACGGGGCTACTGCCGGGATGAGTACAGCAGAGAGTAGCACACAGAGCACAAGGCAGTAGGAACATGCACTAACTCTGTGCCCGACACTACAGCATTTGACGCTTCACACATACCCTGTATTAGCACACAACATAGTGTGTACAAACACTCACACACAAAGACACACACAAAGACACACACATACCTGCCTGGCCTGCATTTGAGCAGTAAGACTGTCAATAACTGACGCTTCCACTCTCACTTTGAAAAAAAAGTGATTTCCACTCCTCGTTTGACTGCTCATAGTTTGAAAAGTTTACATGTTATGTAAAAACAGTTTAGTGTTTTGGAGAGAGCACAAGTTTTCCTCCGTTTTAAAGTTTGAATCACATTTCTATGTGCAAGTATGAGAGAGCTAGGTGATTCTGAAAAAAGATGAAATTTTGTGTTCAAAAAGAAATTCCCATTCATTTCCAATGGAGAATCATGCCTATTTTGTTTTGGGAATAACTTTGGGAAAAATAGGAATTTCAACACCAAAAGTCATAGCACCCATCCCCCGATCGAGCCGCACGTTTTGATGTATATATTGTCAGGGTTTTCTCAAAGCTGCGGGAGGAGTTACGCGCCGAAAAACGGCGGAAGAAGAATAATAAGTATGGAGAAGATTAATAGTTGCCTCGGGGCTTTGCCCCGATGCACTCCTCTCCCAGGTGCCTTTCAAAGTAAAGATTTGAGAATTAATAATCATTTATTCTCATGAAGTTAAGATAGATAGATAGATAGATAGATAGATAGATACAAATTTATTTTTGTGTGTGTCTTTGTGTGTGTGAAGGTCTGCTAGGTGCCTTTCAAAATAAAGATTTGAGAATTAATAATCATTTAGTCTTATAAAATTAAGATAGATAGATAGATATATAGATAGATAGATAGACAGATAGACAGATAAATAGATAGATAGATAGATAGATAGATAGACAATTTTGAGTGCCACGGGGCTACTGCTGAGACGAGTACAGCAGAGAGTAGCACACAGAACACAAGGCAGTAGCAACATGCACTAACTCTAAGCACTACACTACAGCACTTGACGCTTCACACATACCCTGTATTAGCACACAACATAGTGTATACAAACACACACACACACACACCTGCCTGGCCTGCATTTGAGCAGTAAGAGTGTCAATAACTAATGCTTCCACTCTAACTTTGAAGAAAAAGTGATTTCCACTCCTCGTTTGAATGCTCATAGTTTGAAAAGTTTACATGTTATGGAAAAACAGTTTAGTGTTGTGAAGAGAGAACAAGTTGTCCTTCGTTTTAAAGTTTGAATCACATTTCCATGTGCAAGTATAAGAGAGCTAGGACTCTGAAAAAAGATGAAATTTTGTGTTCAAAAAGAAATTCCCATTCATTTCCAATGGAGAATTATGCCTGTTTTGTTTTGGGAATAACTTTGGGAAAAATTGGAATTTCAACACCAAAAGTCATAGCACCCCTCCCCCGATCGAGCCGCATGTTCTGATGTATATATTGTTGGGGTTTTCTCAAAGCTGCGGGAGGAGTTACGCGCCGAAATATGGCAAAAGAGAATTGTAAAGTAAACACTAGAAAATTCCAGGGAAATTTTGAGTGCCACGGGGCTACTGCCGGGACGAGTACACGATTTATTTCCAGTGTTCAAAAGTCACCCTGATCATATAACACTAAGTAACTTTTACTGTGGCAGTATTAAGTACATCTTACTAGTCAGTATCAAGTGTAACAGTAGATGTAAGCAGAGAGTAGCAACATGCACTAACTCTAAGCACTACACTACATCACTTTACACTTCACATATACTTTGTGATAGCACAATACAGTGTGTATTAACACAACACAAACACACACACACACACACACACACACACACACACACACACACACACACACACATACCTGCCTGGCCTGCATTTGAGCAGTAAGAGTGTCAATAACTGACACTTCCACTCTAACTTTGAAGAAAAAGTGATTTCCACTCCTTGTTTGACTGCTCATAGTTTGAAAAGTTTACATGTTATGTTAAAACAGTTTAGTGTTGTGAAGAGGGCACAAGTTTTCCTTCGTTTTAAAGTTTGAATCACATTTCTATGTGCAGGTATGAGAGAGCTAGGTGACTCTGAAAAAAGTTGAAATTTTGTGGTTAAAAAGAAATTCCCATTCTTTTCCTATGGAGAATCATGACGATTTTGTTTTGGGAATAACTTTGGGAAAAATTGGAATTTCAACACCAAAAGTCATAGCACCCCTCCCCCGATCGAGCCGCACGTTTTGATGTATATATTGTTGGGGTTTTCTCAAAACTGTGGGAGGAGTTACGCGCCGAAATTTGGCAAAAGAGAATTGTAAAGTAAACACTAGAAAATTCCAGGGAAATTTTGAGTGCCACGGGGCTACTGCCGGGACGAGTACAGCAGAGAGTAGCACACAGAGCACAAGGCAGTAGCAACATGCACTGACTCTATGCACGACACTACAGCACACACACACACACACCTGCCTGGCCTGCATTTGAGCAGTAAGACTGTCAATAACTGCCGCTTCCACTCTAACTTTGAAGAAAAAGTGATTTCCACTCCTCGTTTGACTGCTCATAGTTTGAAAAGTTTACATGTTATGTTAAAACAGTTTAGTGTTGTGAAGAGAGCACAAGTTTTCCTTCGTTCTAAAGTTTGAATCACATTTCTATGTGCAAGTATAAGAGAGCTAGGTGATTCTGAAAAAAGATGAAATTTTGTGTTCAAAAAGAAATTCCCATTCATTTCCAATGGAGAATTATGCCTGTTTTGTTTTGGGAATAACTTTGGGAAGAATTGGAATTTCAACACCAAAAGTCATAGCACCTCTTTCCCGATCGAGCCGCACGTTTTGATGTATATATTGTTGGTTTTTTCTCAAAGCTGCGGGACGAGTTACGCGCCAAAATATGGCGGAAGAGAATTGTAAAGTAAACACTAGAAAATTCCAGGGAAATTTTGAGTGCCACGGGGCTACTGCCGGGACGAGTACATGATTTATTTCCAGTGTTCAAAAGTCACCCTGATCATATAACACTAAGTAACTTTTACTGTGGCAGTATTAAGTACATCTTACTGGTCAGTATCAAGTGTAACAGTAGATGTAAGCAGAGAGTAGCACACAGAGCACAAGGCAGTAGCAACATGCACTAACTCTAATCACTACAACACAGTGTGTACACACACACACACACACACACACACACACACACACACACACACCAGCCTGCATTTGAGCAGTAAGACTGTCAGTATAATTCATATGTATATATAGAGACAGAGTATCAATACTAGCTCGGCTGCTACCTCAGTTAACTGGCAAAACAGACAGACAGGTAGAATTAGCCAATCACAAAAAGGTAGATCAGTTTAGCCAATCACAAAAAAGTAGGTCAGATTCTGCCCAGCGACAGGTTGCCAAGGTCAGCTAAGGCCCTGCGGTTGCTACGGCGATTTCAGGATCTGCCTTGAAAAATGTCTCAAAATTCTAAAGGATTTGGCTTCTGACAAGGTCCCGAACAATTGCAAACTGTGAGAAAACCGTAACTCCTGTCCAAAAACCGAAAACACCGTGAGAGACACAGAAGCCGGCAGATTCTGACAGTGTTTATTTTATTCAGATATTCCTTAAAATGAGCGAGTAAGCTCAGTGTGAACACAGAGTGAGATTCTTTTGAAATAAGAAGACGATTACATTAGGTTTAATGGGGAGCGAGACAGGTATTGCCGCCGGTCTCGGCCCCCCCGTTTGAATTTTGTGCAGACCCCGCCTGTCAAAGTCACATTTTATGAATCCCAACACCTATGTCTACATTTTGACAAAAAATTATTTGTCTCCTTTTTACGGTTTGGCCGTGAGCTCGAGTTAAAAATAAAAATTAAGGTTATGGTTTACTGCTTCTCACACTCTAGCTAACTGCTGCTTCCACTCTAACTTTGACGAAAAAGTGATTTCCACTCCTCGTTTGACTGCTCATAGTTTGAAAAGTTTATATGTTATGGAAAAACTGTTGGTATTTTTCCAGAGAGGACAAATTTTCCTCCATTTTAAAGTTTGAATCACGTTTTTACATGCATGTATGAGAGAGCTAGGTGACTCTGAAAAAAGGTGAAAAAAGGTGAAATTTTTGGGGTTTTTCAAAAAATTCCCATTAATTTCCAATAGAGAAATCTCCCGGTTTTTTGGGAATAACTTTGGGAAACTTTGGAATTTCAACACCAAAAGTCATAGCACCCCTCCCCCGATCGAGCCGCACGTTTTGATGTATATATTGTCGGGGTTTTCTCAAAGCTGCGGGAGGAGTTACGCGCCGAAATATGGCAAAAGAGAATTGTAAAGTAAACACTAGAAAATTCCAGGGAAATTTTGAGTGCCACGGGGTTGCTGCCGGGACGAGTACAGCAGAGAGTAGGAACATGCACTAACTCTATGCACAACACTACAGCACATTACGCTTCACACATACCCTGTATTAGCACACAACATAGTGTGTACAAAGACACACACACACACACACACACACACACACACACCTGCCTGGCCTGCATTTGAGCAGTAAGAGTGTCAATAACTGATGCTTCCACTCTAACTTTCAAGAAAAATTGACTTCCACTCCTCGTTTGACTGATCATACTTTTAAAAGTTTACATGTTATGTTAAAACAGTTTAGTGTTGTGAGAAGAGAACAAGTTTTCCTTCGTTTTAAAGTTTGAATCAAATTTCTATGTGTAAGTATAAGAGAGCTAGGTGACTCTGAAAAAAGATGAAATTTTGTGTTTAAAAAGAAATTCCCATTCATTTCCAATGGAGGATTATGCCTGTGTTGTTTTGGGAATAACTTTGGGAAAAATAGGAATTTCAACACCAAAAGTCATAGCACCCCTCCCCCGATCGAGCCGCACGTTTTGATGTATATATTGTTGGGGTTTTCTCAAAACTGTGGGAGGAGTTACGCGCCGAAATATGGCAAAAGAGAATTGTAAAGTAAACACTAGAAAATTCCAGGGAAATTTTGAGTGCCACGGGGCTACTGCCGGGACGAGTACAGCAGAGAGTAGCACACAGAGCACAAGGCAGTAGGAACATGCACTAACTCTATGCACGACACTACAGCATACACACACACACACACACACACACACACCATACCTGCCTGGCCTGCATTTGAGCAGTAAGGCTGTCAATAACTGACGCTTCCACTCTAACTTTGAAGAAAAAGTGATTTCCACTCCTCGTTTGACTGCTCATAGTTTGAAACGTTTACATGTTATGTTAAAACAGTTTAGTGTTTTGGAGAGAGCACAAGTTTTCCTTCGTTTTAAAGTTTGAATCACATTTCTATGTGCAAGTATAAGAGAGCTAGGTGATTTTGAAAAAAGATGACATTTTGTGTTCAAAAAGAAATTCCCATTCATTTCCAATGGACAATTATGCCTGTTTTGTTTTGGGAATAACTTTGGGAAAAATAGGAATTTCAACACCAAAAGTCATAGCACCCCTCCCCCGATCGAGCCGCACGTTTTGATGTATATATTGTTGGGGTTTTCTCAAAACTGCGGGACGAGTTATGCGCCGAAATATGGCAAAAGAGAATTGTAAAGTAAACACTAGAAAATTCCAGGGAAATTTTGAGTGCCACGGGGCTACTGCCGGGACGAGTACACGATTTATTTCCAGTGTTCAAAAGTCACCCTGATCATATAACACTAAGTAACTTTTACTGTGGCAGTATTAAGTACATCTTACTGGTCAGTATCAAGTGTAACAGTAGCACACAGAGCACAAGGCAGTAGCAACATGCACTAACTCTATGCACGACACTACAGCATTTGACGCTTCACACATACCCTGTATTAGCACATAATATAGTGTGTACAAACACTCACACACAAAGACACACAAAGACACACACACACACACACACACACACCATACCTGCCTGGCCTGCATTTGAGCAGTAAGACTGTCAATAACTGACGCTTCCACTCTAACTTTGAAGAAAAAGTGATTTCCACTCCACGTTTGACTGCTCATAGTTTGAAAAGTTTACATGTTATGTTAAAACAGTTTAGTGTTTTGGAGAGAGCACAAGTTTTCCTTCGTTTTAAAGTCTGAATCACATTTCTATGTGCAAGTATAAGAGAGCTAGGTGATTCTGAAAAAAGATGAAATTTTGTGTTCAAAAAGAAATTCCCATTCATTCCCAATGGAGAATTATGCCTGTTTTGTTTCGGGAATAACTTTAGGACAAATTGGAATTTCAACACCAAAAGTCATAGCACCCCTCCCCCGATCGAGACGCACGTTTTGATGTATATATTGTTGGGGTTTTCTCAAAGCTGTGGGAGGAGTTACGCGCCGAAATTTGGCAAAAGAGAATTGTAAAGTAAACACTAGAAAATTCCAGGGAAATTTTGAGTGCCACGGGGCTACTGCCGGGACGAGTACACGATTTATTTCCAGTGTTCAAAAGTCACCCTGATCATATAACACTAAGTAACTTTTACTGTGGCAGTATTAAGTGCATCTTACTAGTCAGTATCAAGTGTAACAGTAGATGTAAGCAGAGAGTAGCAACATGCACTAACTCTAAGCACTACACTACATCACTTTACACTTCACATATACTCTGTGATAGCACAACACAGTGTGTATTAACACAACACAAACACAAACACACACACACACACACACACACACACACACACACACACACACACCTGCCTGGCCTTCATTTGAGCAGTAAGAGTGTCAATAACTGACGCTTCCACTCTTAACTTTGAAGAAAAAGTGATTTCCACTCCTCGTTTGACTGCTCATAGTTTGAAACGTTTACATGTTATGTTAAAACAGTTTAGTGTTTTGGAGAGAGCACAAGTTTTCCTTCGTTTTAAAGTTTGAATCTCATTTCTATGTGCAAGTATAAGAGAGCTAGGTGATTCTGAAAAAAGATGAAATTTTGTGTTCAAAAAGAAATTCCCATTCATTCCCAATGGAGAATTATGCCTGTTTTGTTTTGGGAATAACTTTGGGAAAAATTGGAATTTCAACGCCAAAAGTCATAGCACCCCTCCCCTGATCGAGCCGCACGTTTTGATGTATATATTGTTGGGGTTTTCTCAAAGCTGCGGGAGGAGTTACGCGCCGAAATATGGCAAAAGAGAATTGTAAAGTAAACACTAGAAAATTCCAGGGAAATTTTGAGTGCCACGGGGCTACTGCCGGGACGAGTACAGCAGAGAGTAGGAACATGCACTAACTCTATGCACGACACTACAGCACTTGACGCTTCACACATACCCTGTATTAGCACACAACATAGTGTGTACAAAGACACACACACACACACACACACACACACACACACTCACACACACACACACACACACACACACACACCTGCCTGGCCTGCATTTGAGCAGTAAGAGTGTCAATAACTGATGATTCCACTCTAACTTTCAAGAAAAATTGACTTCCACTCCTCGTTTGACTGATCATACTTTTAAAAGTTTACATGTTATGTTAAAACAGTTTAGTGTTGTGAAGAGAGCACAAGTTTTCCTTTGTTTTAAAGTTTGAATCACATTTCTATGTGCAAGTATGAGAGAGCTAGGTGCTTCTGAAAAAAGATGAAATTTTGTGTTTAAAAAAAAATTCCCATTCATTTCCAATGGAGGATTATGCCTGTGTTGTTTTGGGAATAACTTTGGAAAAAATAGGAATTTCAACACCAAAAGTCATAGCACCCCTCCCCCGATCGAGCCGCACGTTTTGATGTATATATTGTCAGGGTTTTCTCAAAGCTGTGGGAGGAGTTACGCGCCGAAATATGGCAAAAGAGAATTGTAAAGTAAACACTAGAAAATTCCAGGGAAATTTTGAGTGCCACGGGGCTACTGCCGGGACGAGTACAGCAGAGAGTAGGAACATGCACTAACTCTATGCACGACACTACAGCACTTGACGCTTCACACATACACACAACATAGTGTGTACAAAGACACACACACACACACACACACACACACACACACACCTGCCTGGCCTGCATTTGAGCAGTAAGTGTGTCAATAACTGATGCTTCCACTCTAACTTTGAAGAAAAAGTGATTTCCACTCCTCGTTTGATTGCTC
>NC_070583.1:2075000-2100000 GCF_027409825.1 Scomber japonicus | reverse complement strand
ATAGATAGATAGATAGATATATCAATAGATAGATAGATAGATAGATAGATAGACAGATAGATAGATAGATAGATAGATAGATAGATAGATAGATAGATACATCAACAGATAGATAGATAGATAGATAGATAGATAGATAGATAGATACATCAATAGATAGATAGATAGATAGATAGATAGATAGATAGATAGATAGATAGATAGATACATCAATAGATAGATAGATAGATATATAGATAGATAGATAGATAGATAGATGGATAGATACATAGATACTGGTAAAACAGACAGACAGGTAGAATTAGCCAATCACAAAAAGGTAGGTCAGTTCAGCCAATCACAAAAAGGTAGATCAGATTCTGCCCAGCAACAGGTTGCCATGGTCAGCTAAGGCCCTGCGGTTGCTATGGCGATTTCAGGATCTGCCTTGAAAAATGTCTCAACATTCTATAAGATTTGGCTTCTGACAAGGTTCCGAACAATTGCAAACTGTGAGAAAACCGTAACTCCTGTCCAAAAACCGAGAACACCGTGAGAGACACAGAAGCCGGCAGATTCTGACAGTGTTTATTTTATTCAGATATTCCTTAAAATGAGCGAGTAAGCTCAGTGCGAACACAGAGTGAGAGTCTTTTGAAATAAGAAGACGATTACATTAGGTTTAATGGGGAGCGAGACAGGTATTGCCGCCGGTCTCGGCCCCCCCGTTTAAATTTTGTGCAGATCCCGCCGGTCAAAGTCACATTTTATGAATCCCAACACCTATGTCTACATTTTGACAAAAAATTATTTGTCTCCTTTTTACGGTTTGGCCGTGAGCTCGAGTTAAAAATAAAAATTAAGGTTATGGTTTACTGCTTCTCACACTCTAGCTAACTGCCGCTTCCACTCTAACTTTGACGAAAAAGTGATTTCCACTCCTCGTTTGACTGCTCATAGTTTGAAAAGTTTACATGTTATGTTAAAACAGTTTGTATTTCTCCAGAGAGGACAAGTTTTCCTCCGTTTTGAAGTTTTAATCACGTTTCTACGTGCACGTATGAGCGAGCTACGTGACTCTGAAAAAAGGTGAAAAAAGGTGAAATTTTTTGGGTTTTTCAAAAAATTCCCATTCATTTTCAATAGAGAAATCTCCCGGTTTTTTGGGAATAACTTTGGGAAACTTTGGAATTTCAACACCAAAAGTCATAGCACCCATCCCCCGATCGAGCCGCACGTTTTGATGTATATATTGTCGGGGTTTTCTCAAAGCTGCGGGAGGAGTTACGCGCCGAAAAACGGCGGAAGAAGATGTAAGAATAAGTATGGAGAAGATTAATAGTTGCCTCGGGCTTTGCCCGAGGCATTCCTCTCCAGCTTCTGGAGTGGAATGCCTCGGGGCTTGAACCCCGTGGCACTAACTAGAAAATTCCAGGGAAATTTTGAGTGCCACGGGGCTACTGCCGGGACGAGTACAGCAGAGAGTAGGAACATGCACTAACTCTATGCACGACACTACAGCACTTGACGCTTCACACATACACACAACATAGTGTGTACAAAGACACACACACACACACACACACACACACACACACCTGCCTGGCCTGCATTTGAGCAGTAAGTGTGTCAATAACTGATGCTTCCACTCTAACTTTGAAGAAAAAGTGATTTCCACTCCTCGTTTGATTGCTCATACTTTTAAAAGTTTACATGTTATGTAAAAACAATTTAGTGTTGTGAAGAGAGCACAAGTTTTCCTTCATTTTAAAGTTTGAATCACATTTCTATGTGCAAGTATGAGAGAGCTAGGTGATTCTGAAAAAAGATGAAATTTTGTGTTCAAAAAGAAATTCCCATTCATTTCCAATGGAGAATCATGCCTATTTTGTTTTGGGAATAACTTTGGGAAAAATAGGAATTTCAACACCAAAAGTCATAGCACCCATCCCCCGATCGAGCCGCACGTTTTGATGTATATATTGTCGGGGTTTTCTCAAAGCTGCGGAAGGAGTTACGCGCCGAAATATGGCAAAAGAGAATTGTAAAGTAAACACTAGAAAATTCCAGGGAAATTTTGAGTGCCACGGGGCTACTGCCGGGACGAGTACACGATTTATTTCCAGTGTTCAAAAGTCACCCTGATCATATAACACTAAGTAACTTTTACTGTGGCAGTATTAAGAACATCTTACTGGTCAGTATCAAGTGTGACAGTAGATGTAAGCAGAGAGTAGCACACAGAGCACAAGGCAGTAGCAACATGCACTAACTAAGCACTACAACACAGTATGTACTCACACACACACACGCAGGCACGCACACACACACACACACCAGCCTGCATTTGAGCAGTAAGACTGTCAGTATAATTCATATGTATATATATAGAGAGAGTATCAATACTAGCTCGGCCGCTACCTCAGTTAACTGGTAAAACAGACAGACAGGTAGAATTAGCCAATCACAAAAAGGTAGGTCAGTTCAGCCAATCACAAAAAAGTAGGTCAGTTTCTGCCCAGCAACAGGTTGCCATTGTCAGCTAAGGCCCTGCGGTTGCTACGGCGATTTCAGGATCTGCCTTGAAAAATGTCTCAAAATTCTAAGAATTTGGCTTCTGACAAGGTTCCGAACAATTGTAAACTGTGAGAAAACCGTAACTCCTGTCCAAAAACCGAAAACACCGTGAGAGACACAGAAGCCGGCAGATTCTGACAGTGTTTATTTTATTCAGATATTCCTTAAAATGAGCGAGTAAGCTCAGTGTGAACACAGAGTGAGATTCTTTTGAAAAAAGATGACGATTACATTAGGTTTAATGGGCAGCGAGACAGATATTGCCGCCGGTCTCGGACCCCCCGTTTGAATTGTGTGCAGACCCCGCCTGTCAAAGTCACATTTTATGAATCCCAACACCTATGTCTATATTTTGACAAAAAATTATTTGTCTTCTTTTTACGGTTTGGCCGTGAGCTCGAGTTAAAAATAAAAATGAAGGTTATGCATTACTGCTTCTCACACTCTAGCTAACTGCCGCTTCCACTCTAACTTTGACGAAAAAGTGATTTCCACTCCTCGTTTGACTGCTCATAGTTTGAAAATTTTACATTTTATGTAAAAACAGTTCGGTATTTTTCCAGAGAGGACAAGTTTTCCTCCGTTTTAAAGTTTTAATCACGTTTCTACGTGCACGTATGAGCGAGCTACGTGACTCTGAAAAAAGGTGAAAAAAGGTGAAATTTTTGGGGTTTTTCAAAAAATTCCCATTCATTTCCAATGGAGAAATCTCCCGGTTTTTTGGGAATAACTTTGGGAAACTTTGGAATTTCAACACCAAAAGTCATAGCACCCATCCCCCGATCGAGCCGCACGTTTTGATATATATATTGTCGGGGTTTTCTCAAAGCTGTGGGAGGAGTTACGCGCCGAAAAACGGCGGAAGAATAAGAATAATAATAATATTAAGTATGGAGAAGATTAATAGTTGCCTCGGGGCTTCGCCCCGAGGCCTTCCTCTCCAGCTTCTGGAGTGGAAGGCCTCGGAACTAGAACCCCGTGGCACTAACTAGAAAATTCCAGGGAAATTTTGAGTGCCACGGGGCTACTGCCGGGACGAGTACAGCAGAGAGTAGCACACAGAGCACAAGGCAGTATGAACATGCACTAACTCTATGCACAACACTACAGCACACACACACACACGCACACACACACACAAACACACACCTGCCTGGCCTGCATTTGAGCAGTAAGACTGTCAACAACTGCCGCTTCCACTCTAACTTTGAAGAAAAAGTGATTTCCACTCCTCGTTTGACTGCTCATAGTTTGAAAAGTTTAAATGTTATGTTAAAACAGTTTAGTGTTGTGAAGAGAGCACAAGTTTTCCTTCGTTTTAAAGTTTGAATCACATTTCTATGTGCAAGTATAAGAGAGCTAGGTGACTCTGAAAAAAGATGAAATTTTGTGATTAAAAAGAAATTCCCATTCATTTCCAATGGAGAATTATGCCTATTTTGTTTTGGGAATAACTTTGGGAAAAATAGGAATTTCAACACCAAAAGTCATAGCACCCCTCCCCCGATCGAGCCGCACGTTTTGATGTATATATTGTCGGGGTTTTCTCAAAGCTGTGGGAGGAGTTACGCGCCGAAATTTGGCAAAAGAGAATTGTAAAGTAATCATATAACACTAAGTAACTTTTACTGTGGCAGTATTAAGTACATCTGACTAGTCAGTATCAAGTGTAACAGTAGATGTAAGCAGAGAGTAGCACACAGAGCACAAGGCAGTAGCAACATGCACTAACTCTAAGCACTACAACACAGTGTGTACACATACACACACACACACACACACACACACACACACACACACACACACACACACACACCAGCCTGCATTTGAGCAGTAAGACTGTCAGTATAATTCATATGTATATATAGAGAGAGAGTATCAATACTAGCTCGGCTGCTACCTCAGTTAACTGGCAAAACAGACAGACAGGTAGAATTAGCCAATCACAAAAAGGTAGATCAGTTTAGCCAATCACAAAAAAGTAGGTCAGATTCTGCCCAGCAACAGGTTGCCAAGGTCGGCTAAGGCCCTGCGGTTGCTACGGCGATTTCAGGATCTGCCTTGAAAAATGTCTCAAAATTCTAAAGGATTTGGCTTCTGACAAGGTCCCGAACAATTGCAAACTGTGAGAAAACCGTAACTCCTGTCCAAAAACCGAAAACACCGTGAGAGACACAGAAGCCGGAAGATTCTGACAGTGTTTATTTTATTCAGATATTCCTTAAAATGAGCGAGTAAGCTCAGTGTGAACACAGAGTGAGATTCTTTTGAAATAAGAAGACGATTACATTAGGTTTAATAGGGAGCGAGACAGGTATTGCCGCCGGTCTCGGCCCCCCCGTTTAAATTTTGTGCAGATCCCGCCTGTCAAAGTCACATTTTATGAATCCCAACACCTATGTCTACATTTTGACAAAAAATTATTTGTCTCCTGTTTACGGTTTGGCCGTGAGCTCGAGTTAAAAATAAAAATTAAGGTTATGGTTTACTGCTTCTCACACTCTAGCTAACTGCTGCTTCCACTCTAACTTTGACGAAAAAGTGATTTCCACTCCTCGTTTGACTTCTCATAGTTTGAAAAGTTTACATGTTATGTTAAAATAGTTTGTATTTTTCCAGAGAGGACAAATTTTCCTCCGTTTTGAAATTTTAATCACGTTTCTACGTGCACGTATGAGCGAGCTAGGTGACTCTGAAAAAAGGTGAAATTTTGTGTTTTTAAAAAAAAATTCCCATTCATTTTCAATGGAGAATTATTCCCGGTTTTTTGGGAATAACTTTGGGAAACTTTGGAATTTCAACACCAAAAGTCATAGCACCCATCCCCCGATCGAGCCGCACGTTTTGATGTATATATTGTCGGGGTTTTCTCAAAACTGTGGGAGGAGTTACGCGCCGAAAAACGGCGGAAGAATAAAAAGAATAAGTATGGAGAAGATTAATATTTGCCTCGGGGCTAGAACCCCGTGGCACTAATTAAGTATGGAGAAGATTAATAGTTGCCTCGGGGCAAAGCCCCGAGGCATTCCTCTCCACCTTCTGGAGTGGAATGCCTCGGAGCTAGAACCCCGTGGCACTAACTAGAAAATTCCAGGGAAATTTTGAGTGCCACGGGGCTACTGCCGGGACGAGTACAGCAGAGAGTAGCACACAGAGCACAAGGCAGTAGGAACATGCACTAACTCTATGCACGACACTACAGCATACACACACACACACACACACACACACACACACACACACACACACACACACACACACACAGACACACACACCATACCTGCCTGGCCTGCATTTGAGCAGTAAGGCTGTCAATAACTGACGCTTCCACTCTAACTTTGAAGAAAAAGTGATTTCCACTCCTCGTTTGACTGCTCATAGTTTGAAACGTTTACATGTTATGTTAAAACAGTTTAGTGTTTTGGAGAGAGCACAAGTTTTCCTTCGTTTTAAAGTTTGAATCACATTTCTATGTGCAAGTATGAGAGAGTGAGAGTGATTCTGAAAAAAGATGAAATTTTGTGTTCAAAAAGAAATTCCCATTCATTTCCAATGGAGAATTATGCCTGTTTTGTTTCGGGAATAACTTTAGGACAAATTGGAATTTCAACACCAAAAGTCATAGCACCCCTCCCCCGATCGAGACGCACGTTTTGATGTATATATTGTTGGGGTTTTCTCAAAGCTGTGGGAGGAGTTACGCGCCGAAATTTGGCAAAAGAGAATTGTAAAGTAAACACTAGAAAATTCCAGGGAAATTTTGAGTGCCACGGGGCTACTGCCGGGATGAGTACGGCAGAGAGTAGCACACAGAGCACAAGGCAGTAGGAACATGCACTAACTCTGTGCCCGACACTACAGCATTTGACGCTTCACACATACCCTTTATTAGCACACAACATAGTGTATACAAACACACACACACAAACACACACACACACACACACACACACACACACACACCATACCTGCCTGGCCTGCATTTGAGCAGTAAGAGTGTCAATAACTAATGCTTCCACTCTAACTTTGAAAAAAAAGTGATTTCCACTCCTCGTTTGAATGCTCATAGTTTGAAAAGTTTACATGTTATGTAAAAACAGTTTAGTGTTTTGGAGAGAGCACAAGTTTTCCTCCGTTTTAAAGTTTGAATCACATTTCTATGTGCAAGTATGAGAGAGCTAGGTGATTCTGAAAAAAGATGAAATTTTGTGTTCAAAAAGAAATTCCCATTCATTTCCAATGGAGAATCATGCCTATTTTGTTTTAGGAATAACTTTGGGAAAAATAGGAATTTCAACACCAAAAGTCATAGCACCCCTCCCCCGATCGAGCCGCACGTTTTGATGTATATATTGTCGGGGTTTTCTCAAAGCTGCAGGAGGAGTTACGCGCCGAAATATGGCAAAAGAGAATTGTAAAGTAAACACTAGAAAATTCTAGGGAAATTTTGAGTGCCACGGGGCTACTGCCGGGACGAGTACAGCAGTGAGTAGCACACAGAGCACAAGGCAGTAGCAACATGCACTAACTCTAAGCACTACACTACAAAACTTGACGCTTCACACATACCCTGTATTAGCACACAACATAGTGTATACAAACACACACACACACACACACACACACATACCTGCCTGGCCTGCATTTGAGCAGTAAAAAAAGGTGGGAAAAAAAGCACAAAAATGATACATTTCTGTTTTTATTTTTATTGACACTCAGTTATTGCAGAGTGTCAATAACTGACGCTTCCACTCTAACTTTCAAGAAAAATTGACTTCCACTCCTCGTTTGACTGCTCATACTTTTAAAAGTTTACATGTTATGTAAAAACAGTTTAGTGTTTTGGAGAGAGCACAAGTTTTCCTCCGTTTTAAAGTTTGAATCACATTTCTATGTGCAAGTATAAGAGAGCTAGGTGATTCTGAAAAAAGATGAAATTTTGTGTTCAAAAAGAAATTCCCATTCATTTCCAATGGAGGATCATGCCTGTTTTGTTTTGGGAATAACTTTGTGAAAAATTGGAATTTCAACACCAAAAGTCATAGCACCCCTCCCCCGATCGAGCCACACGTTTTGATGTATATATTGTCGGGGTTTTCACAAAACTGTGGGAGGAGTTACACGCCGAAATTTGGCAAAAAAGAATTGTAAAGTAAACACTAGAAAATTCCAGGGAAATTTTGAGTGCCACGGGGCTACTGCCGGGACGAGTACATGATTTATTTCCAGTGTTCAAAAGTCACCCTGATCATATAACACTAAGTAACTTTTACTGTGGCATTATTAAGTACATCTTACTGGTCAGTATCAAGTGTTACAGTGAAGCATTTGACGCTTCACACATACCCTGTATTAGCACATAATATAGTGTGTACAAACACTCACACACAAAGACACACAAAGACACACACACACACACACACACACACACATACCTGCCTGGCCTGCATTTGAGCAGTAAGAGTGTCAATAACTAATGTTTCCACTCTAACTTTAAAAAAAAAGTGATTTCCACTCCTCGTTTGAATGCTCATAGTTTGAAAAGTTTACATGTTATGGAAAAACAGTTTAGTGTTGTGAAGAGAGAACAAGTTGTCCTTCGTTTTAAAGTTTGAATCACATTTCCATGTGCAAGTATAAGAGAGCTAGGTGACTCTGAAAAAAGATGAAATTTTGTGTTCAAAAAGAAATTCCCATTCATTTCCAATGGAGAATTATGCCTGTTTTGTTTTGGGAATAACTTTGGGAAAAATTGGAATTTCAACACCAAAAGTCATAGCACCCCTCCCCCGATCGAGCCGCACATTTTGATGTATATATTGTCGGGGTTTTCTCAAAGCTGCGGTACGAGTTACGCGCCGAAATATGGCAAAAGAGAATTGTAAAGTAAACACTAGAAAATTCCAGGGAAATTTTGAGTGCCACGGGGCTACTGCCGGGACGAGTACAGCAGAGAGTAGCAACATGCACTAACTCTATGATGATATAGTGTGTACAAACACACACACACACACACACACCATACCTGCCTGGCCTGCATTTGAGCAGTAAGAGTGTCAATAACTGACACTTCCACTCTAACTTTGAAGAAAAAGTGACTTCCACTCCTCGTTGGACTGCTCATAGTTTGAAAAGTTTACATGTTATGTAAAAACAGTTTAGTGTTGTGAAGAGACCACAAGTCTTCCTTCGTTTTAAAGTTTGAATCACATTTCTATGTGCAAGTATGAGAGAGCTAGGTGATTCTGAAAAAAGATGAAATTTTGTGTTCAAAAAGAAATTCCCATTCATTTCCAATGGAGAATCATGCCTATTTTGTTTTGGGAATAACTTTGGGAAACTTTGGAATTTCAACACCAAAAGTCATAGCACCCCTCCCCCGATTGAGCCGCACGTTTTGATGTATATATTGTTGGGGTTTTCTCAAAGCTGCGGGACGAGTTACGCGCCGAAATATGGCAAAAGAGAATTGTAAAGTAAACACTAGAAAATTCCAGGGAAATTTTGAGTGCCACGGGGCTACTGCCGGGATGAGTACAGCAGAGAGTAGCACACAGAGCACAAGGCAGTAGGAACATGCACTAACTCTGTGCCCGACACTACAGCATTTGACGCTTCACACATACCCTGTATTAGCACACAACATAGTGTGTACAAACACTCACACACAAAGACACACACAAAGACACACACATACCTGCCTGGCCTGCATTTGAGCAGTAAGACTGTCAATAACTGACGCTTCCACTCTCACTTTGAAAAAAAAGTGATTTCCACTCCTCGTTTGACTGCTCATAGTTTGAAAAGTTTACATGTTATGTAAAAACAGTTTAGTGTTTTGGAGAGAGCACAAGTTTTCCTCCGTTTTAAAGTTTGAATCACATTTCTATGTGCAAGTATGAGAGAGCTAGGTGATTCTGAAAAAAGATGAAATTTTGTGTTCAAAAAGAAATTCCCATTCATTTCCAATGGAGAATCATGCCTATTTTGTTTTGGGAATAACTTTGGGAAAAATAGGAATTTCAACACCAAAAGTCATAGCACCCATCCCCCGATCGAGCCGCACGTTTTGATGTATATATTGTCAGGGTTTTCTCAAAGCTGCGGGAGGAGTTACGCGCCGAAAAACGGCGGAAGAAGAATAATAAGTATGGAGAAGATTAATAGTTGCCTCGGGGCTTTGCCCCGATGCACTCCTCTCCCAGGTGCCTTTCAAAGTAAAGATTTGAGAATTAATAATCATTTATTCTCATGAAGTTAAGATAGATAGATAGATAGATAGATAGATAGATACAAATTTATTTTTGTGTGTGTCTTTGTGTGTGTGAAGGTCTGCTAGGTGCCTTTCAAAATAAAGATTTGAGAATTAATAATCATTTAGTCTTATAAAATTAAGATAGATAGATAGATATATAGATAGATAGATAGACAGATAGACAGATAAATAGATAGATAGATAGATAGATAGATAGATAGACAATTTTGAGTGCCACGGGGCTACTGCTGAGACGAGTACAGCAGAGAGTAGCACACAGAACACAAGGCAGTAGCAACATGCACTAACTCTAAGCACTACACTACAGCACTTGACGCTTCACACATACCCTGTATTAGCACACAACATAGTGTATACAAACACACACACACACACACCTGCCTGGCCTGCATTTGAGCAGTAAGAGTGTCAATAACTAATGCTTCCACTCTAACTTTGAAGAAAAAGTGATTTCCACTCCTCGTTTGAATGCTCATAGTTTGAAAAGTTTACATGTTATGGAAAAACAGTTTAGTGTTGTGAAGAGAGAACAAGTTGTCCTTCGTTTTAAAGTTTGAATCACATTTCCATGTGCAAGTATAAGAGAGCTAGGACTCTGAAAAAAGATGAAATTTTGTGTTCAAAAAGAAATTCCCATTCATTTCCAATGGAGAATTATGCCTGTTTTGTTTTGGGAATAACTTTGGGAAAAATTGGAATTTCAACACCAAAAGTCATAGCACCCCTCCCCCGATCGAGCCGCATGTTCTGATGTATATATTGTTGGGGTTTTCTCAAAGCTGCGGGAGGAGTTACGCGCCGAAATATGGCAAAAGAGAATTGTAAAGTAAACACTAGAAAATTCCAGGGAAATTTTGAGTGCCACGGGGCTACTGCCGGGACGAGTACACGATTTATTTCCAGTGTTCAAAAGTCACCCTGATCATATAACACTAAGTAACTTTTACTGTGGCAGTATTAAGTACATCTTACTAGTCAGTATCAAGTGTAACAGTAGATGTAAGCAGAGAGTAGCAACATGCACTAACTCTAAGCACTACACTACATCACTTTACACTTCACATATACTTTGTGATAGCACAATACAGTGTGTATTAACACAACACAAACACACACACACACACACACACACACACACACACACACACACACACACACACATACCTGCCTGGCCTGCATTTGAGCAGTAAGAGTGTCAATAACTGACACTTCCACTCTAACTTTGAAGAAAAAGTGATTTCCACTCCTTGTTTGACTGCTCATAGTTTGAAAAGTTTACATGTTATGTTAAAACAGTTTAGTGTTGTGAAGAGGGCACAAGTTTTCCTTCGTTTTAAAGTTTGAATCACATTTCTATGTGCAGGTATGAGAGAGCTAGGTGACTCTGAAAAAAGTTGAAATTTTGTGGTTAAAAAGAAATTCCCATTCTTTTCCTATGGAGAATCATGACGATTTTGTTTTGGGAATAACTTTGGGAAAAATTGGAATTTCAACACCAAAAGTCATAGCACCCCTCCCCCGATCGAGCCGCACGTTTTGATGTATATATTGTTGGGGTTTTCTCAAAACTGTGGGAGGAGTTACGCGCCGAAATTTGGCAAAAGAGAATTGTAAAGTAAACACTAGAAAATTCCAGGGAAATTTTGAGTGCCACGGGGCTACTGCCGGGACGAGTACAGCAGAGAGTAGCACACAGAGCACAAGGCAGTAGCAACATGCACTGACTCTATGCACGACACTACAGCACACACACACACACACCTGCCTGGCCTGCATTTGAGCAGTAAGACTGTCAATAACTGCCGCTTCCACTCTAACTTTGAAGAAAAAGTGATTTCCACTCCTCGTTTGACTGCTCATAGTTTGAAAAGTTTACATGTTATGTTAAAACAGTTTAGTGTTGTGAAGAGAGCACAAGTTTTCCTTCGTTCTAAAGTTTGAATCACATTTCTATGTGCAAGTATAAGAGAGCTAGGTGATTCTGAAAAAAGATGAAATTTTGTGTTCAAAAAGAAATTCCCATTCATTTCCAATGGAGAATTATGCCTGTTTTGTTTTGGGAATAACTTTGGGAAGAATTGGAATTTCAACACCAAAAGTCATAGCACCTCTTTCCCGATCGAGCCGCACGTTTTGATGTATATATTGTTGGTTTTTTCTCAAAGCTGCGGGACGAGTTACGCGCCAAAATATGGCGGAAGAGAATTGTAAAGTAAACACTAGAAAATTCCAGGGAAATTTTGAGTGCCACGGGGCTACTGCCGGGACGAGTACATGATTTATTTCCAGTGTTCAAAAGTCACCCTGATCATATAACACTAAGTAACTTTTACTGTGGCAGTATTAAGTACATCTTACTGGTCAGTATCAAGTGTAACAGTAGATGTAAGCAGAGAGTAGCACACAGAGCACAAGGCAGTAGCAACATGCACTAACTCTAATCACTACAACACAGTGTGTACACACACACACACACACACACACACACACACACACACACACACCAGCCTGCATTTGAGCAGTAAGACTGTCAGTATAATTCATATGTATATATAGAGACAGAGTATCAATACTAGCTCGGCTGCTACCTCAGTTAACTGGCAAAACAGACAGACAGGTAGAATTAGCCAATCACAAAAAGGTAGATCAGTTTAGCCAATCACAAAAAAGTAGGTCAGATTCTGCCCAGCGACAGGTTGCCAAGGTCAGCTAAGGCCCTGCGGTTGCTACGGCGATTTCAGGATCTGCCTTGAAAAATGTCTCAAAATTCTAAAGGATTTGGCTTCTGACAAGGTCCCGAACAATTGCAAACTGTGAGAAAACCGTAACTCCTGTCCAAAAACCGAAAACACCGTGAGAGACACAGAAGCCGGCAGATTCTGACAGTGTTTATTTTATTCAGATATTCCTTAAAATGAGCGAGTAAGCTCAGTGTGAACACAGAGTGAGATTCTTTTGAAATAAGAAGACGATTACATTAGGTTTAATGGGGAGCGAGACAGGTATTGCCGCCGGTCTCGGCCCCCCCGTTTGAATTTTGTGCAGACCCCGCCTGTCAAAGTCACATTTTATGAATCCCAACACCTATGTCTACATTTTGACAAAAAATTATTTGTCTCCTTTTTACGGTTTGGCCGTGAGCTCGAGTTAAAAATAAAAATTAAGGTTATGGTTTACTGCTTCTCACACTCTAGCTAACTGCTGCTTCCACTCTAACTTTGACGAAAAAGTGATTTCCACTCCTCGTTTGACTGCTCATAGTTTGAAAAGTTTATATGTTATGGAAAAACTGTTGGTATTTTTCCAGAGAGGACAAATTTTCCTCCATTTTAAAGTTTGAATCACGTTTTTACATGCATGTATGAGAGAGCTAGGTGACTCTGAAAAAAGGTGAAAAAAGGTGAAATTTTTGGGGTTTTTCAAAAAATTCCCATTAATTTCCAATAGAGAAATCTCCCGGTTTTTTGGGAATAACTTTGGGAAACTTTGGAATTTCAACACCAAAAGTCATAGCACCCCTCCCCCGATCGAGCCGCACGTTTTGATGTATATATTGTCGGGGTTTTCTCAAAGCTGCGGGAGGAGTTACGCGCCGAAATATGGCAAAAGAGAATTGTAAAGTAAACACTAGAAAATTCCAGGGAAATTTTGAGTGCCACGGGGTTGCTGCCGGGACGAGTACAGCAGAGAGTAGGAACATGCACTAACTCTATGCACAACACTACAGCACATTACGCTTCACACATACCCTGTATTAGCACACAACATAGTGTGTACAAAGACACACACACACACACACACACACACACACACACCTGCCTGGCCTGCATTTGAGCAGTAAGAGTGTCAATAACTGATGCTTCCACTCTAACTTTCAAGAAAAATTGACTTCCACTCCTCGTTTGACTGATCATACTTTTAAAAGTTTACATGTTATGTTAAAACAGTTTAGTGTTGTGAGAAGAGAACAAGTTTTCCTTCGTTTTAAAGTTTGAATCAAATTTCTATGTGTAAGTATAAGAGAGCTAGGTGACTCTGAAAAAAGATGAAATTTTGTGTTTAAAAAGAAATTCCCATTCATTTCCAATGGAGGATTATGCCTGTGTTGTTTTGGGAATAACTTTGGGAAAAATAGGAATTTCAACACCAAAAGTCATAGCACCCCTCCCCCGATCGAGCCGCACGTTTTGATGTATATATTGTTGGGGTTTTCTCAAAACTGTGGGAGGAGTTACGCGCCGAAATATGGCAAAAGAGAATTGTAAAGTAAACACTAGAAAATTCCAGGGAAATTTTGAGTGCCACGGGGCTACTGCCGGGACGAGTACAGCAGAGAGTAGCACACAGAGCACAAGGCAGTAGGAACATGCACTAACTCTATGCACGACACTACAGCATACACACACACACACACACACACACACACCATACCTGCCTGGCCTGCATTTGAGCAGTAAGGCTGTCAATAACTGACGCTTCCACTCTAACTTTGAAGAAAAAGTGATTTCCACTCCTCGTTTGACTGCTCATAGTTTGAAACGTTTACATGTTATGTTAAAACAGTTTAGTGTTTTGGAGAGAGCACAAGTTTTCCTTCGTTTTAAAGTTTGAATCACATTTCTATGTGCAAGTATAAGAGAGCTAGGTGATTTTGAAAAAAGATGACATTTTGTGTTCAAAAAGAAATTCCCATTCATTTCCAATGGACAATTATGCCTGTTTTGTTTTGGGAATAACTTTGGGAAAAATAGGAATTTCAACACCAAAAGTCATAGCACCCCTCCCCCGATCGAGCCGCACGTTTTGATGTATATATTGTTGGGGTTTTCTCAAAACTGCGGGACGAGTTATGCGCCGAAATATGGCAAAAGAGAATTGTAAAGTAAACACTAGAAAATTCCAGGGAAATTTTGAGTGCCACGGGGCTACTGCCGGGACGAGTACACGATTTATTTCCAGTGTTCAAAAGTCACCCTGATCATATAACACTAAGTAACTTTTACTGTGGCAGTATTAAGTACATCTTACTGGTCAGTATCAAGTGTAACAGTAGCACACAGAGCACAAGGCAGTAGCAACATGCACTAACTCTATGCACGACACTACAGCATTTGACGCTTCACACATACCCTGTATTAGCACATAATATAGTGTGTACAAACACTCACACACAAAGACACACAAAGACACACACACACACACACACACACACCATACCTGCCTGGCCTGCATTTGAGCAGTAAGACTGTCAATAACTGACGCTTCCACTCTAACTTTGAAGAAAAAGTGATTTCCACTCCACGTTTGACTGCTCATAGTTTGAAAAGTTTACATGTTATGTTAAAACAGTTTAGTGTTTTGGAGAGAGCACAAGTTTTCCTTCGTTTTAAAGTCTGAATCACATTTCTATGTGCAAGTATAAGAGAGCTAGGTGATTCTGAAAAAAGATGAAATTTTGTGTTCAAAAAGAAATTCCCATTCATTCCCAATGGAGAATTATGCCTGTTTTGTTTCGGGAATAACTTTAGGACAAATTGGAATTTCAACACCAAAAGTCATAGCACCCCTCCCCCGATCGAGACGCACGTTTTGATGTATATATTGTTGGGGTTTTCTCAAAGCTGTGGGAGGAGTTACGCGCCGAAATTTGGCAAAAGAGAATTGTAAAGTAAACACTAGAAAATTCCAGGGAAATTTTGAGTGCCACGGGGCTACTGCCGGGACGAGTACACGATTTATTTCCAGTGTTCAAAAGTCACCCTGATCATATAACACTAAGTAACTTTTACTGTGGCAGTATTAAGTACATCTTACTAGTCAGTATCAAGTGTAACAGTAGATGTAAGCAGAGAGTAGCACACAGAGCACAAGGCAGTAGCAACATGCACTAACTCTAAGCACTACAACACAGTGTGTACTCACACACACACTCTCACACACACACACACACACACACACACACACACACACACACACACAAGCCAGCATTTGAGCAGTAAGAGTGTCAATATAATTCATATGTATATATATAGAGAGAGACTATCAATACTAGCTCAGTTAACTGGCAAAACAGACAGACAGGTAGAATTAGCCAATCACAAAAATGTAGATCAGTTTAGCCAATCACAAAAAAGTAGGTCAGATTCTGCCCAGCAACAGGTTGCCAAGGTCAGCTAAGGCCCTGCGGTTGCTACGGCGATTTCAGGATCTGCCTTGAAAAATGTCTCAACATTCTAAAGGATTTGGCTTCTGACAAGGTTCCGAACAATTGCAAACTGTGAGAAAACCGTAACTCCTGTCCAAAAACCGAAAACACCTTGAGAGACACAGAAGCCGGCAGATTCTGACAGTGTTTATTTTATTCACATATTCCTTAAAATGAGCGAGTAAGCTCAGTGTGAACACAGAGTGAGATTCATTTGAAAAGAGAAGACGATTACATTAGGTTTAATGGGGAGCGAGACAGGGATTGCCGCCGGTCTCGGCCCCCCCGTTTAAATTTTGTGCAGACCCCGCCTGTCAACTTCACATTTTATGAATCCCAACACCTATGTCTATATTTTGACAAAAAATTATTTGTCTCCTTTTTACGGTTTGGCCGTGAGCTCGAGTTAAAAATAAAAATTAAGGTTATGCATTACTTCTTCTCACACTCTAGCTAACTGCCGCTTCCACTCTAACTTTGACGAAAAAGTGATTTCCACTCCTCGTTTGACTGCTCATAGTTTGAAAAGTTTACATGTTATGTTAAAATAGTTTGTATTTTTCCAGAGAGGACAAATTTTCCTTCGTTTTAAAGTTTGAATGACGTTTCTATGTGCACGTATGAGCGAACTAGGTGACTCTGAAAAAAAGTGAAATTTTGTGTTTTAAAAAAAAAATGCCCATTCATTTTCAATGGAGAATTATGCCTGTTTTGTTTTGGGAATAACTTTGGGAAAAATTGGAATTTCAACACCAAAAGTCATAGCACCCCTCCCCCGATGGAGCCGCACGTTTTGATGTATATATTGTTGGGGTTTTCTCAAAGCTGCGGGAGTAGTTACGTGCCGAAATTTGGCAAAACAGAATTGTAAAGTAAACACTAGAAAATTCCAGGGAAATTTTGAGTGCCACGGGGCTACTGCCGGTACTTTCCAGTGTTCAAAAGTCACCCTGATCATATAACACTAAGTAACTTTTACTGTGGCAGTATTAAGTACATCTTACTGGTCAGTATCAAGTGTAACAGTAGATGTAAGCAGAGAGTAGCACACAGAGCACAAGGCAGTAGCAACATGCACTAACTCTAATCACTACAACACAGTGTGTACTCACACACACACACACACACACACACACACACACACACACAAGCCAGCATTTGAGCAGTAGGTGTGTCAATATAATTCATATGTATATATATATAGAGAGAGTATCAATACTAGCTCAGTTAACTGGCAAAACAGACAGACAGGTAGAATTAGCCAATCACAAAAAGGTAGATCAGTTCAGCCAATCACAAAAAGGTAGATCAGATTCTGCCCAGCAACAGGTTGCCAAGGTCAGCTAAGGCCCTGCTGTTGCTACAGCAATTTCAGGATCTGCCTTGAAAAATGTCTCAAAATTCTAAAGGATTTGGCTTCTGACAAGGTCCCGAACAATTGCAAACTGTGAGAAAACCGTAACTCCTGTCCAAAAACCGAAAACACCGTGAGAGACACAGAAGCCGGCAGATTCTGACAGTGTTTATTTTATTCACATATTCCTTAAAATGAGCGAGTAAGCTCAGTGTGAACACAGAGTGAGATTCTTTTGAAAAAAGGACACAATTACATTAGGGTTAGTGGGGAGCGAGACAGGGATTGCCGCCAGTCTCGACCCCCCCCGTTTAAATTTTGTGCAGACCCCGCCTGTCAACGTCACATTTTATGAATCCCAACACCTATGTCTACATTTTGAGCAAAAATTATTTGTCTCCTTTTTACGGTTGGTTGTTTACTCCGTTTTAAAGTTTGAATGACGTTTCTACGTGCACGTATGAGAGAGCAAGGTGACTCTGAAAAAAGGTGATTTTTTGTGGTTTAAAAAAAAAATTCCCATTCATTTTCAATGGAGAAATCTCCTGGTTTTTTTGGGAATAACTTTGGGAAAAATTGGAATTTCAACACCAAAAGTCATAGCACCCCTCCCCCGATCGAGACGCACGTTTTGATGTATATATTGTTGGGGTTTTCTCAAAGCTGTGGGAGGAGTTACGCGCCGAACATTGGCAAAAAGAGAATTGTAAAGTAAACACTAGAAAATTCCAGGGAAATTTTGAGTGCCACGGGGCTACTGCCGGGACAAGTACAGCAGAGAGTAGGAACATGCACTAACTCTATGCACGACACTACAGCACTTGACGCTTCACACATACCCTGTATTAGCACACAACATAGTGTGTACAAACACTCACACACAAAGACACACACACACACACACACACACACACCTGCCTGGTCTACATTTGAGCAGTAAGAGTGTCAATAACTCATGCTTCCACTCTAACTTTGAAGAAAAAGTGATTTCCACTCCTCGTTTAACTGCTCATAGTTTGAAAAGTTTACATGTTATGTTAAAACAGTTTAGTTTGTTGTGAAGAGAGCACAAGTCTTCCTTCGTTTTAAAGTTTGAATCACATTTCTATGTGCAGGTATGAGAGAGCTAGGTGATTCTGAAAAAAGATGAAATTTTGTGTTCAAAAAGAAATTCCCATTCATTTTCAATGGAGAATAATGCCTATTTTGTTTTGGGAATAACTTTGGGAAAAATAGGAATTTCAACACCAAAAGTCATAGCACCTCTTTACCGATCGAGCCGCACGTTTTGAAGTATATATTGTTGGGGTTTTCTCAAAGCTGTGGGAGGAGTTACGCGCCGAAATATGGCAAAAGAGAATTGTAAAGTAAACACTAGAAAATTCCAGGGAAATTTTGAGTGCCACGGGGCTACTTCCGGGACGAGTACAGCAGAGAGTAACACACAGAGCACAAGGCAGTAGGAACATGCACTAACTTTATGCATGACACTACAGCACTTGACGCTTCACATATACCCTATATTAGCACACAATATAGTGTGTACAAACACACACACACACACACACACAGACACACACACACAGACACACACACCATACCTGCTTGGCCTGCATTTGAGCAGTAAAAGTATCAATAACTCTGACGCTTCCACTCTTAACTTTGAAGAAAAAGCGATTTCCACACCTCGTTTGAATGCTCATAGTTTGAAAAGTTTACATGTTATGTTAAAACAGTTTAGTGTTGTGAAGAGAGCACAGGTTTTCCTGCGTTTTAAAGTTTGAATCATATTTCTATGTGCAAGTATAAGAGAGCTAGGTGACTCTGAAAAAAGATGAAATTTTGTGTTCAAAAAGAAATTCCCATTCATTTCCAATGGAGAATTGTGCCTGTTTTGTTTTGGGAATAACTTTGGGAAAAATTGGAATTTCAACACCAAAAGTCATAGCACCCCTCCCCCGATCGAGCCGCACATTTTGATGTATATATTGTCGGGGTTTTCTCAAAGCTGCGGTACGAGTTACGCGCCGAAATATGGCAAAAGAGAATTGTAAAGTAAACACTAGAAAATTCCAGGGAAATTTTGAGTGCCCCGGGGCTACTGCCGGGACGAGTACACGATTTATTTCCAGTGTTCAAAAGTCACCCTGATCATATAACACTAAGTAACTTTTACTGTGGCAGTATTAAGTACATCTTACTGGTCAGTATCAAGTGTAACAGTAGATGTAAGCAGAGAGCAGCACACAGAGCACAAGGCAGTAGCAACATGCACTAACTCTAATCACTACAACACAGTGTGTACACACACACACACACACACACACACACACACACACACACACACACACACACACACACACACACACACACACACCAGCCTGCATTTGAGCAGTAAGACTGTCAGTATAATTCATATGTATATATAGAGACAGAGTATCAATACTAGCTCGGCCACTACCTCAGTTAACTGGCAAAACAGACAGACAGGTAGAATTAGCCAATCACAAAAAGGTAGATCAGTTCAGCCAATCACAAAAAAGTAGGTCAGATTCTGCCCAGCAACAGGTTGCCAAGGTCAGCTAAGGCCCTGCGGTTGCTACGGCGATTTCAGGATCTGCCTTGAAAAATGTCTCAAAATTCTGAGGGATTTGGCTTCTGACAAGGTCCCGAACAATTGCAAACTGTGAGAAAACCGTAACTCCTGTCCAAAAACTGAAAACACCGTGAGAGACACAGAAGCCGGCAGATTCTGACAGTGTTTATTTTATTCAGATATTCCTTAAAATGAGCGAGTAAGCTCAGTGCGAACACAGAGTGAGATTCTTTTGAAAAAAGAAGATGATTACATTAGGTTTAATGGGGAGTGAGACAGGTATTGCCGCCGGTCTTGGCCCCCCCGTTTAAATTTTGTGCAGACCCCGCCTGTCAACTTCACATTTTATGAATCCCAACACCTATGTCTACATTTTGACAAAAAATTATTTGTCTCCTTTTTACGGTTTGGCCGTGAGCTCGAGTTAAAAATAAAAATGAAGGTTATGAATTACTGCTTCTCACACTCTAACTAACTGCCGCTTCCACTCTAACTTTGACGAAAAAGTGATTTCCACTCCTCGTTTGACTTCTCATAGTTTGAAAAGTTTACATGTTATGTTAAAATAGTTTGTATTTGTCCAGAGAGGACAAATTTTCCTCCGTTTTGAAGTTCAAATCATGTTTCTACGTGCACGTATGAGAGAGCTAGGTGACTCTGAAAAAAGGTGAATTTTTGTGGTTTTAAAAAAAAATTCCCATTCATTTCCAATGGAGAAATATTCCCGGTTTTTTGGGAATAACTTTGGGAAACTTTGGAATTTCAACACCAAAAGTCATAGCACCCCTCCCCCGATCGAGCCGCACGTTTTGATGTATATATTGTCGGGGTTTTCTCAAAACTGTGGGAGGAGTTACGCACCGAAAAACAGCGGAAGAATAAAAAGAAAAAAAATAATATTAAGTATGGAGAAGATTAATAGTTGCCTCGGGCTTCGCCCGAGGCATTCCTCTCCAGCTTCTGGAGTGGAATGCCTCGGGGCTTGAACCCCGTGGCACTAACTAGAAAATTCCAGGGAAATTTTGAGTGCCACGGTTGCTAGGCTACAGTTGATAAGCATCCTTCAAATTCAAGTTCCAAAACAGCGATGCTGCGCGCGCACGCACGCACGCACACACACACACGCACACATACACACACACATCAGCTGACACATCAGCGTGATTTTATTACAGCGGAGGGACAGAGGAGACCCGGCACAGGGACAGAGGAGACCCGGGAAGGACAGAGGAGAGCCGGCTAAGGGACAGAGGATACCCAGCGTAGGAGCGGGGAGTGAAGGCAGCAGACGCTGCTCTGCCTGCTCTGCCGGACAGTTGAGTAACATCAGCGCTGCTTCACATAAAGTGTTATAACGTTACCTGCTGACATTCAGCTCACTGTCTAGTTAGTCAGTACTATGTGTTATATGTTTGTTTACTGACATGAAGACATAGAAACACAGGTTTGCTATCACAATATGATTATTTACAGTTGTTAACTACTGCTAGTTTTATTACATAAACAGATTAATACACAGATAAACACATTGACTTTATTCATCCCAGATTTGATTTAGAGCAGCATGTTATCAGTATCTATAATATGATGTTTGTTTCATTCAGATCAAGGTCTGCTCATTTCCTAAACTAAAATAAAATCTGCACATTTTTTCTATTATTATTATTATTATTATGTATAATATAATAATAATAATTATATTATTATTATGATTATTATTATTATGTATAATATAATAATAATAATTATATTATTATTATTATTATATATTATTATTTATTGTTG
This sequence comes from Scomber japonicus, assembly GCF_027409825.1. Taxonomy (NCBI): domain Eukaryota; kingdom Metazoa; phylum Chordata; class Actinopteri; order Scombriformes; family Scombridae; genus Scomber; species Scomber japonicus. The sequence goes on along the minus strand of NC_070583.1, from coordinate 2,078,228 downwards.
TGATTAATTATTATTATTATTAATAATAATAATAATACTTATTATTTTATCATTATTATTATTATTATTTATAATAATAATAATAATTATTATTATTATTATTATTATTATTAGTAATAATAATAATAATAATTAATAATATAATAATAATAATAATAATAATAATAATACTTATTATTTTATTATTATTATTATTATTACACATTACTGTAGCATCACATCAGTCTTCTCAGTTATCCAGTAACAATGACATGAGACTAATAATGGCTCTGTATTTATTCTCTTTAAAGGCATCCCAGACCCTGCTCCTCAGACCTGGACCCTGCTCCTCAGACCTGGACCCTAACCCTCACAGCAGTTCCCCTGCCCCAGCTCTCAGTTCTATTCCCCTCAATAAATGTATTTCCCTTCAGTCATGCCTCCTCTCCTCTGTGTCACACACTTAGAGTAACAAGCTTCAACTAACAACTGAGTATCTAACTATATAAGACTAACTAACTATGTCATTTATAAATATGTTTGTGTACATTTGTATTATTTCTACTGATATTGTGATTGTTCTGTTTTATACTGATAATAATACATAGATAGTCATTTTACTCTATTACAAACACCCATGTGTTATTTTCCATATTTATTTTAATACAGTGTGAGTGACAGATCTCCACACAGCAGCTTGGTATCACTACTCTTCTGTCTCTGCTTCATGTTGGAGGGAATCTGCATCTCTGGCAGAAACACCAGGCTGGCTGACCCTGGACAGGCTGAGGTGATGCTGTAGGTCTCCAGGTGATGAAGACAGGGTGAGGTGATGCTGTAGGTCTCCAGGTGATGAAGACAGGGTGAGGTGATGCTGTAGGTCTCCAGGTGATGAAGACAGGGTGAGGTGATGATGTATGTCTCCAGGTGATGAAGACAGGGTGAGGTGATGCTGTAGGTCTCCAGGTGATGAAGACAGGGTGAGGTGATGCTGTAGGTCTCCAGGTGATGAAGACAGGGTGAGGTGATGATGTATGTCTCCAGGTGATGAAGACAGGGTGAGGTGATGCTGTAGGTCTCCAGGTGATGAAGACAGGCTGAGGTGATGCTGTAGGTCTCCAGGTGATGAAGACAGGGTGAGGTGATGCTGTAGGTCTCCAGGTGATGAAGACAGGGTGAGGTGATGCTGTAGGTCTCCAGGTGATGAAGACAGGGTGAGGTGATGCTGTAGGTCTCCAGGTGATGAAGACAGGGTGAGGTGATGCTGTAGGTCTCCAGGTGATGAAGACACAGTGAGGTGGTGCTGTAGGTCTCCAGGTGATGAAGACAGGGTGAGGTGATGCTGTAGGTCTCCAGGTGATGAAGACAGGGTGAGGTGATGCTGTAGGTCTCCAGGTGATGAAGACAGGGTGAGGTGATGATGTATGTCTCCAGGTGATGAAGACAGGGTGAGGTGATGCTGTAGGTCTCCAGGTGATGAAGACAGGGTGAGGTGATGCTGTAGGTCTCCAGGTGATGAAGACAGGGTGAGGTGATGATGTATGTCTCCAGGTGATGAAGACAGGGTGAGGTGATGCTGTAGGTCTCCAGGTGATGAAGACAGGCTGAGGTGATGCTGTAGGTCTCCAGGTGATGAAGACAGGGTGAGGTGATGCTGTAGGTCTCCAGGTGATGAAGACAGGGTGAGGTGATGCTGTAGGTCTCCAGGTGATGAAGACAGGGTGAGGTGATGCTGTAGGTCTCCAGGTGATGAAGACAGGGTGAGGTGATGCTGTAGGTCTCCAGGTGATGAAGACACAGTGAGGTGGTGCTGTAGGTCTCCAGGTGATGAAGACAGGGTGAGGTGATGCTGTAGGTCTCCAGGTGATGAAGACAGGGTGAGGTGATGCTGTAGGTCTCCAGGTGATGAAGACAGGTTGAACATCATGCTTGGGTCTCTCATCAGTTCAGAGGTAATGCTGTACTGATGTAATCTGGCCTTATTTCACAGGATAGGAGTATTTATGGAGGGAATTTATGAAATAATACAAACAAGCAAAGCAACATACTTACTCAGCTGTAAGTGTGTGAGCCTGCAGTGTCTGCTCACCTGTAGCTCTCCTGGTTTCAGGCTCATTGAACTGGTTGACCTCTGACCTCTGCCTCTTCCTCCCCCCCATGAACAGAGCTACTCCATGATAATAATGACACATAAATAAAATCAGACATATTACCGGCAAACTTATATACTTTATTCTCAACTTAACATCCCTGAAAATATTAAGTAATGATTATGATCATATTTAAGCATAAATAGTATTTATTTACACCAATTAATTAAAGTCTACTTCATTTTTTCCAAAGACAGGAACATCACTGTTGTGAAATTATTAAGTAAATATTGAAATCATTTAGAGAGTAGATTTCATTACACATTTTATTTTAAATTTCTTGGACGTATGAAATTATATTATGTACATTTTGTTCATCTTCTATTGATAAATGTTGAATCTTTTTAAAAACCACAAATCATATAACTACAATACAAAACAATAAAACTATTTATTTTGTCCTCAGTAAACATGAATTAATCCATTCAAATGAATGAGCTCAGTTAACTGACAGGCAGGAAGAATTAGCCAATCACAAAAAGGTAGATCAGTTCAGCCAATCACAAAAAGGTAGATCAGATTCTGCCCAGCGACAGGTTGCTAAGGTCAGCTAAGGCCCTGCGGTTGCTATGGCGATTTCAGGATCTGCCTTGAAAAATGTCTCAAAATTCTAAAGGATTTGCCTTCTGACAAGGTCCCGAACAATTGCAAACTGTGAGAAAACCGTAACTCCTGTCCAAAAACCGAAAACACCGTGAGAGACACAGAAGCCGGCAGATTCTGACAGTTATTCACATATTCCTTAAAATGAGCGAGTAAGCTCAGTGTGAACACAGAGTGAGATTCATTTGAAAAGAGAAGACGATTACATTAGGTTTAATGGGGAGCGAGACAGGGATTGCCGCCGGTCTCGGCCCCCCCGTTTAAATTTTGTGCAGACTCCGCCTGTCAACTTCACATTTTATGAATCCAGACACCTATGTCTATATTTTGACCAAAAATTATTTATCTCCTTTTTACGGTTTGGCCGTGAGCTCGAGTTAAAAATAAAAATGAAGGTTATGCATTACTGCTTCTCACACTCTAGCTAACTGCTGCTTCCACTCTAACTTTGACGAAAAAGTGATTTCCACTCCTCGTTTGACTGATCATAGTTTGA
>NC_070583.1:2065000-2070000 GCF_027409825.1 Scomber japonicus | reverse complement strand
CAGGTAGAATTAGCCAATCACAAAAAGGTAGGTCAGTTCAGCCAATCACAAAAAGGTAGATCAGATTCTGCCCAGCAACAGGTTGCCATGGTCAGCTAAGGCCCTGCGGTTGCTATGGCGATTTCAGGATCTGCCTTGAAAAATGTCTCAACATTCTAAAAGATTTGGCTTCTGACAAGGTTCCGAACAATTGCAAACTGTGAGAAAACCGTAACTCCTGTCCAAAAACCGAGAACACCGTGAGAGACACAGAAGCCGGCAGATTCTGACAGTGTTTATTTTATTCAGATATTCCTTAAAATGAGCGAGTAAGCTCAGTGCGAACACAGAGTGAGAGTCTTTTGAAATAAGAAGACGATTACATTAGGTTTAATGGGGAGCGAGACAGGTATTGCCGCCGGTCTCGGCCCCCCCGTTTAAATTTTGTGCAGATCCCGCCGGTCAAAGTCACATTTTATGAATCCCAACACCTATGTCTACATTTTGACAAAAAATTATTTGTCTCCTTTTTACGGTTTGGCCGTGAGCTCGAGTTAAAAATAAAAATTAAGGTTATGGTTTACTGCTTCTCACACTCTAGCTAACTGCCGCTTCCACTCTAACTTTGACGAAAAAGTGATTTCCACTCCTCGTTTGACTGCTCATAGTTTGAAAAATGTACATGTTATGTAAAACAGTTTGGTTTTTTTCCAGAGAGGACAAGTTTTCCTTCGTTTTGAAGTTTGAATGATGTTTCTACGTGCACGTATGAGCGAGCTAGGTGACTCTGAAAAAAGGTGAATTTTTGTAGTTTTAAAAAAAAATTCCCATTCATTTCCAATGGAGAAATATTCCCGGTTTTTTGGGAATAACTTTGGGAAACTTTGGAATTTCAACACCAAAAGTCATAGCACCCCTCCCCCGATCGAGCCGCACGTTTTGATGTATATATTGTCGGGGTTTTCTCAAAGCTGTGGGAGGAGTTACGCGCCGAAAAACGGCGGAAGAAGAAAAATAATAATAATAATAAGTATGGAGAAGATTAATAGTTGCCTCGGGCTTTGCCCGAGGCATTCCTCTCCAGCTTCTGGAGTGGAATGCCTCGGGGCTTGAACCCCGTGGCACTAACTAGAAAATTCCAGGGAAATTTTGAGTGCCACGGGGCTACTGCCGGGATGAGTACAGCAGAGATTAGCACACAGAGCACAAGGCAGTAGGAACATGCACTAACTCTAAGCACTACACTACAGCACTTGACGCTTCACACATACCCTGTATTAGCACACAACATAGTGTGTACAAACACTCACACACAAAGACACACACAAAGACACACACATACCTGCCTGGCCTGCATTTGAGCAGTAAGACTGTCAATAACTGACGCTTCAACTCTCACTTTGAAAAAAAAGTGATTTCCACTCCTCGTTTGACTGCTCATAGTTTGAAAAGTTTACATGTTATGTAAAAACAGTTTAGTGTTTTGGAGAGAGCACAAGTTTTCCTCCGTTTTAAAGTTTGAATCACATTTCTATGTGCAAGTATGAGAGAGCTAGGTGATTCTGAAAAAAGATGAAATTTTGTGTTCAAAAAGAAATTCCCATTCATTTCCAATGGAGAATCATGCCTATTTTGTTTTGGGAATAACTTTGGGAAAAATAGGAATTTCAACACCAAAAGTCATAGCACCCATCCCCCGATCGAGCCGCACGTTTTGATGTATATATTGTCAGGGTTTTCTCAAAGCTGCGGGAGGAGTTACGCGCCGAAAAACGGCGGAAGAAGAATAATAAGTATGGAGAAGATTAATAGTTGCCTCGGGGCTTTGCCCCGATGCACTCCTCTCCCAGGTGCCTTTCAAAGTAAAGATTTGAGAATTAATAATCATTTATTCTCATGAAGTTAAGATAGATAGATAGATAGATAGATAGATAGATACAAATTTATTTTTGTGTGTGTCTTTGTGTGTGTGAAGGTCTGCTAGGTGCCTTTCAAAATAAAGATTTGAGAATTAATAATCATTTAGTCTTATAAAATTAAGATAGATAGATAGATATATAGATAGATAGATAGACAGATAGACAGATAAATAGATAGATAGATAGATAGATAGATAGATAGATAGATAGACAATTTTGAGTGCCACGGGGCTACTGCTGAGACGAGTACAGCAGAGAGTAGCACACAGAACACAAGGCAGTAGCAACATGCACTAACTCTAAGCACTACACTACAGCACTTGACGCTTCACACATACCCTGTATTAGCACACAACATAGTGTATACAAACACACACACACACAAACACACACACACACACACCTGCCTGGCCTGCATTTGAGCAGTAAGAGTGTCAATAACTAATGCTTCCACTCTAACTTTGAAGAAAAAGTGATTTCCACTCCTCGTTTGAATGCTCATAGTTTGAAAAGTTTACATGTTATGGAAAAACAGTTTAGTGTTGTGAAGAGAGAACAAGTTGTCCTTCGTTTTAAAGTTTGAATCACATTTCCATGTGCAAGTATAAGAGAGCTAGGACTCTGAAAAAAGATGAAATTTTGTGTTCAAAAAGAAATTCCCATTCATTTCCAATGGAGAATTATGCCTGTTTTGTTTTGGGAATAACTTTGGGAAAAATTGGAATTTCAACACCAAAAGTCATAGCACCCCTCCCCCGATCGAGCCGCATGTTCTGATGTATATATTGTTGGGGTTTTCTCAAAGCTGCGGGAGGAGTTACGCGCCGAAATATGGCAAAAGAGAATTGTAAAGTAAACACTAGAAAATTCCAGGGAAATTTTGAGTGCCACGGGGCTTACTGCCGGGACGAGTACACGATTTATTTCCAGTGTTCAAAAGTCACCCTGATCATATAACACTAAGTAACTTTTACTGTGGCAGTATTAAGTACATCTTACTAGTCAGTATCAAGTGTAACAGTAGATGTAAGCAGAGAGTAGCAACATGCACTAACTCTAAGCACTACACTACATCACTTTACACTTCACATATACTTTGTGATAGCACAATACAGTGTGTATTAACACAACACAAACACACACACACACACACACACACACACACACACACACACACACACACACACACACACACACATACCTGCCTGGCCTGCATTTGAGCAGTAAGAGTGTCAATAACTGACACTTCCACTCTAACTTTGAAGAAAAAGTGATTTCCACTCCTTGTTTGACTGCTCATAGTTTGAAAAGTTTACATGTTATGTTAAAACAGTTTAGTGTTGTGAAGAGGGCACAAGTTTTCCTTCGTTTTAAAGTTTGAATCACATTTCTATGTGCAGGTATGAGAGAGCTAGGTGACTCTGAAAAAAGTTGAAATTTTGTGTTTAAAAAGAAATTCCCATTCTTTTCCTATGGAGAATCATGACGATTTTGTTTTGGGAATAACTTTGGGAAAAATTGGAATTTCAACACCAAAAGTCATAGCACCCCTCCCCCAATCGAGCCACACGTTTTGATGTATATATTGTTGGGGTTTTCTCAAAACTGTGGGAGGAGTTACGCGCCGAAATTTGGCAAAAGAGAATTGTAAAGTAAACACTAGAAAATTCCAGGGAAATTTTGAGTGCCACGGGGCTACTGCCGGGACAAGTACAGCAGAGAGTAGGAACATGCACTAACTCTATGCACGACACTACAGCACTTGACGCTTCACACATACCCTGTATTCGCACACAACATAGTGTATACAAACACACACACACACACACACACACACACACACATACCTGCCTGGCCTGCATTTGAGCAGTAAGAGTGTCAATAACTAATGCTTCCACTCTAACTTTGAAAAAAAAGTGATTTCCACTCCTCGTTTGACTGCTCATAGTTTGAAAAGTTTACATGTTATGTTAAAACAGTTTAGTGTTTTGGAGAGAGCACAAGTTTTCCTCCGTTTTAAAGTTTGAATCACATTTCTATGTGCAAGTATGAGAGAGCTAGGTGATTCTGAAAAAAGAAGAAATTTTGTGTTCAAAAAGAAATTCCCATTCATTTCCAATGGAGAATTTTGCCGATATTGTTTTGGGAATAACTTTGGGAAGCTTTGGAATTTCAACACCAAAAGTCATAGCACCCCTCCCCCAATCGAGCCACACGTTTTGATGTATATATTGTCGGGGTTTTCTCAAAGCTGCGGGAGGAGTTACGCGCCGAAATATGGCAAAAGAGAATTGTAAAGTAAACACTAGAAAATTCCAGGGAAATTTTGAGTGCCACGGGGCTACTGCCGGGACGAGTACACAATTTATTTCCAGTGTTCAAAAGTCACCCTGATCATATAACACTAAGTAACTTTTACTGTGGCAGTATTAAGAACATCTTACTGGTCAGTATCAAGTGTAACAGTAGATGTAAGCAGAGAGTAGCACACAGAGCACAAGGCAGTAGCAACATGCACTAACTAAGCACTACAACACAGTATGTACTCACACACACACACGCAGGCACGCACACACACACACACACCAGCCTGCATTTGAGCAGTAAGACTGTCAGTATAATTCATATGTATATATAGAGAGAGAGTATCAATACTAGCTCGGCCGCTACCTCAGTTAACTGGCAAAATAGACAGACAGGTAGAATTAGCCAATCACAAAAAGGTAGATCAGTTTAGCCAATCACAAAAAAGTAGGTCAGATTCTGCCCAGCAACAGGTTGCCAAGGTCAGCTAAGGCCCTGCGGTTGCTACGGCGATTTCAGGATCTGCCTTGAAAAATGTCTCAACATTCTAAAGGATTTGGCTTCTGACAAGGTTCCGAACAATTGCAAACTGTGAGAAAACCGTAACTCCTGTCCATAAACCGAAAATACAGTGAGAGACACAGAAGCCGGCAGATTCTGACAGTGTTTATTTTATTCAGATATTCCTTAAAATGAGCGAGTAAGCTCAGTGTGAACACAGAGTGAGATTCTTTTGAAAAAAGAAGACGATTACATTAGGTTTAATGGGGAGCGAGGCATTCCTCTCCAGCTTCTGGA